>NC_090243.1:11250000-11460000 GCF_024489055.1 Chanodichthys erythropterus | reverse complement strand
TCACATTTTGCAACAATATAAACAATCAAGAAATTGAGAATTGCTAAATAGTATATATCGCTACTGTATGTGGATAAAATTGAATATACTGTGTGATAATATAGTTTACATTTTGCGTTAAAGGTGCCATCGAACGTTTTTTTACAAGATGTAATATAAGTCTAAGGTGTCCCCTGAAGCTCAAAATACCCCATAGATTTTTTTTAAATAAATTTTTTTAACTGCCTATTTTGGGGCATTATTAAATATGCACCAATTCAGGGGCTGCTGGCCCTTTAAATCTCATGCTCCCTGCCCATCGAGCTCGCGACTCTATAATACAGTGCATTTACAAAGTTACATATAACCCTCGAATGGATCTTTACAAGATGTTCGTCATGCATACTGCATGCATGCGTCGGATCATGTGAGTATAGTATTTATTTGGGTGTTTACATTTGATTCTGAATGAGTTTGATGCTGCTCCGTGACTAAAGCTAACATTACACACTGTTGGAGAGATTTATAAAGAATGAAGTTGTGTTTATGAATTATACAGACTGCAAGTGTTTAAAATGAAAATAGCGACGGCTCTTGTCGCCGTGAATACAGTAAGAAATGGTGGTAACTTTAACCAACAATAGCCTACATTAGCAACATGTTAACGAAACATTTAGAAAGACAATTTACAAACACCACTAAAAATATCATGATATCATGGATCATGTCAGTTATTATTGCTCCATCTGCCATTTTCGCTGTTGTTCTTGCTTGTTTACCTAGTCTGATGATTCAGCTGTGCACAGATCCAGATGTTACTGCCTGCCCTTGTCTAATGCCTTTCATAATGTTGGGAACATGGGCTGGCATATGCAAATATTGGGGGGCGTACACCCCGACTGTTACGTAACAGTCGGTATTATGTTGACATTCGCCTGTTCTTTGGAGGTCTTTTAAACAAGTGAGATTTATATAAGGAGGAGGAAACAATGGAGTTTGAAACTCAGTGTATGTCATTTCCATGTACTGAACTCTTGTTGTTCAACTATGCCAAGATAAATTCAATATTTAATTCGAGGGCACCTTTAATATAAACAATCATGGAGCCGAGATTTGCTTTATAGTGTATATATTGCTTTACATGAGTGTGCTGTATGTAGGTGGATAAAGTTGAACTATATATCCAACTTTAAATATATCACTGGGTGATAATATAGTTATATATTTGGTGATGGTGCAGTTGAGAATCATGCAGTTGAGATTTTCTATATATTTCGCTTGAATAGAAAACAATAAAGCATAGCTCACTTATATCACTATTAACTTCCGTAATTTTATCTCCTGTGCATATGCATGTCTTTATTACCAATACAGTCCTGTTTTCCTGCTGTTTTCTCATTGCCCCAGGAATTTTCTTTGCTTAGCTTTACATTACGTGGTGGAATGAGGGGGTGGAGTCAGCATTGTGTTACTGTTTGATTGACAGCTTTCTTCTTTTTTTTTTTTTTTTTGCCTCAGGGCCTGCTGAAGTTCCCATGATGTCACCGAACGGTTCCATTCCACCAATCCACGTTCCTCCTGGCTACGTCTCCCAGGTAACCGGCAGGAATGGGTCAGGGCTGTGCGTCGGGGTGGCGAAACCTCTCTTGCACAATGAGGATGTGATTTCACTCCTCACAGGCGAATATCTCTTTCTTAGAAACACGCTCACAAAGTGTGGGTCCACTATATAGCAACTAAACAAACCACAGATGGACATGCACAAAATTCCAAGTTAGTCATCTTTACTGAACGTGTCAGGCGAGAGTTTGCTAAAGGTCGGCGGCAGTGACATTTCTGTAGAAAGGTCAAAAAAGTCTTGCCGAGAGGGCAGGAAAAAGGGTTTGAGTTGTGAGTGTAATAAATCAGTGGGGGGGCTATAATGGCACAAAGGTCACTTGTGTAAATATGATTCATTAGCGCATTCCACTCGAATGTGAAGGGCAGGACCTGCCCATGTTTGGTGAACTGCCTGTTTCTTTCTCTCTTTTAAATTTCCAACAAGATGGAAGCTTTTTAGCATGAGTGCATCAAAATGAAGTGATAATAATACTCATTAGCTGTGTATTTGATGCTCTGTTGCCACAAAGAATGAGATGTAGTTTTGTTGCACAAGCATGTGGCCTCATAAACAATTATTTTCTTGTTAGCTTTATCACTTTTCTTTACCGCTACAAAAAATCCATATGAACTAAATGTAAAGTCAACATTATTGTTCAAAAATTTGGAGTCAGTAAGATTTTTTTTTTTAATAATTTCGAACGAGGTCTCTTATGCTCAACAAGGATTGCATGTATTTAATCAAAAATACAGTAAAAACAGTAATTTTGTGAAATATTACCATTTAAAAAAAAAAAAATATATATATATATATATATATATATACATACATACATACATACATACATACATACATACATACATACATACATACATACATACATACAGTGGCATGAAAAAGTATGTGAACCCCTTGCAGAATCTGTGAAAATGAGAATTATTTTAATAAAATAAGAGGGATAATAAAAAAATGCATGTTATTTTTTGTTTAGTACTGTCCTGAGTAAGATATTTTACATAAAAGATGTTTGCATTTAGTTCACAAGACAAAACAATAGCTTAATTTATTAAAATAACCCCATTAATAAGTATGTGAACCATTGATTCTCAATACTGTGTGTGGTTACCTGATGATCTACGACTGTTTGTTTGTTTTGTGATGGTTGTTCATATTACTGTGAAATATTACCATTAAAAAAAAAAAGAAATTTAAATAATATTTATAATTTGAATTTAAATAATATATTTATATTTCACTTTTTGAACCTAGAAAATACTGATTTCTGAAAATACTGAATTACTGATTTTTCCCAGAAGGCCCTGCAGATCCAAACAGTTGTTTACTCCGGTAAAAGCATAACTGAGCACTTTGGTTTCATTTCTGCTGTCGTCACTGACCTCACTTTCTCACCCTGGATGACCAAACTGACTTTAGGATTACCCTGGGTTAGAAGATGCTGTCAGTGGGTTGATTTCTCCCATGTGAACTGTACCAGCAGGTCTGTGATTCCTGTAAGCATCTTCCATGCACGCATTCCTCCACTGGAATGTATTTGATACCTGTTCCATTAGCAGGCCTTGTTTACTTTCGCATTCCTGCCCTTTGTATAAAGTGGCACTGAACGTCTGTGGTTGCCTCATAACTGTTGGCACATTATATCCTGTGATGAGATGTATTATTTGTCGGGTGGGGTTCTAATGGCTGACATCAGAGAGCCTGTGTGGTTGGGTATTGTTTGGCTTGACGTCTGTGCATGTTTGTATTTTCAGGTTCTCGAAGACAACACGGGCGTGCGGAGGGTTGTGGTGACACCTCATTCTGAATGTTTCCCCCACAGTTACTCTCCGGCTCTGTCCCCGAGTCATCACATTCACCCTCCGTACCTGACGCACCCACACTTTATTCCTGCCTCACATACGTCATACTACCCCCCGGTCAGCCCCGGTGACGTGCCCCCACACCAGTTCTATCAGCATCGACTGCCACACATCTACCCGGAAGGTAAAGCTTCATAGTCCATAGCAGGCTTAAAGTTCCTGGTCTTACTCAGTTATTTAAACATACTTGAGTGAGGATGGGCAACCATGACTTTGTACTAAATCATAACACTGTCCTTACCAGGCTCAACATGAAAACAAAATACCACACAAATCTATCAAAACACAACCAATCCAAAGATGCATTATGAATGAAAAGTTTGAACATGCTTGATTTCTCATGGTTTTAAGGGTCTTTTTTTCTTGTTTTCTTGTTGTTGTAAATGGAAAATAAATTTACTGAATATAACATATATAAATATGATATAAATATATTTATATTTTATATAAAATATTGTAATATATAAAATATAATAATTTCTTTACCAATCTAAATTTTCAATTTAATAAATTAGCATATATATGTATTATACTATACTATATATACTAATAAATATAATACTATATATATGATAATTTATTAAATTGAAAATTTAGATTAGTAAAGAAATTATTACATTTTATATATGACAATATTTTATATAAAATATAAATATATATATATTATAATAAAATATGTTACATTATATTATATTATAATAATGTTATATTATAATAATAAATATATATATATATTGCAGCGCTGCACTTTTACACAATGTTGGATTTTACTTTGTGACATTTATTTTGTACCTTCTATAGTGTAATTAGGATCTTTGTCTTATCTCAGAGATCATCCCGCTCTATAACGTCTCCACTTTCATGGGTCATGAGGAGTACTGTAAACCTCCACCCAAGAAGCTCAAACAGCCAGTGGAGCGTACAGGTCTAAGTCAGGTGAACAGCTCGCTGTCCAGCAGCTACAAGAACAGCACGGCCTGCACCACCACAGCGAACGGCTATAGCAAGAGCCACAGCAGCTCTGGAGGAGGAGGAGGAGGAGGAAGCCCTGGCAACAAGAGGCCAGATCGAAGAGCCAGAGGAAGCCCCAAACACACAGACGCCGAGCCACAAGGTGGGCTAAGCTGAATTTAAAAGACGTCTAATTTAAGAGACATCTTGTTGATTTTGTTTTCATGTCTCCTGTAATATTTTCATACATGTGGAAACAGCTGAGAGCAAAAACAAAGGATATTTCTAGCATCAGCTGGACTCAAATAACAGCAGTCAGAGCTGCTGACTCTTCAAAAAGAGGCAACAATCTTGTCCACATCTGTTCACTTTAAAGCCTCATGAAGCTTTATGGGTCCTCTCCTCTAAGCCTTTGTTTTTGAGCCTTTATATCAGTGTCAGCACTTACTTTTTGCTGTCACACGTACACATTGGATAAACAAGAGATAGTACAGGAAGCAAGTAGGAATGTGGAAGAGTGCCCACTACTGGTGCAATACAGTCAATCACTTGAATCGCATAGGCTTTGTTTGGAATAGTTTGTATGCTACTGTTCAAAAGTTTGGGGTCAAGAAATTAGTCCTTCTGATCAAACAAGGATGCATTAAATTGATCAAATGATGACATTTATAATATTACAAAAGATTTCTATTTCAAATAAATGATGTCCTTTTGAACTTTCTGTGCAAAGAATCCTGAAAAATCTTTAACAATTAAAAAAAAAAAAAAAAAAAAAAACACGTTCTGAGGAAGAATTGGTTCTTGATTCCCAACCTTAGTATACAGTATTTATTTAAAGTACAGTATGTAGTATACAGTACTTGTATTTCATTGTGATTTCATCCCACATAGCTGAGGATTCCAATCAGGGCTGTTCTGGGATCAGATGGTAGATGAATGTGCAACACATGTTACTGCAGTAGATTCCATATTCTCCATATCATCATTTCCTTTTCTTTCATCATTCCTTTTGAAAACAGCTCTCCCAGTCTCGCTGTTTTCCTCTTTGTTCTTTAATGTCTTATCTTACCCTGGTCTTTGTTCTTGTGAACCTTTGGTTCCCATGCCTCTGTGTCTGTGTGTGTAAAAGAGAGAGAGTGAGTGTGTGTCTGTAGTTGGACTATGGTGAAACCACTGTGCATAATGAGATGCAGATCTCTTCCTGTCTGAAGTGACAACACAAGGCTGGTCCGTGTTAAAATGCACATTGAAAAGGCACTGCAAATTAAAACGAGATGGGAAGATGATTTGTTCCTGTGGAGAGTGTCTGAGAAGATGCTCAGATCTGGCCGAAATACATGACGTCACAAGGACTTTGAAGCTGTAGCTACTCATAGTTTAAGCTAGTTAAAGTACAGTCAAGCTATCGTTTGGGAAAAAATGGCTAGCTACACTAACATTTAAAAGTTTTTAGAGTTGGTTTTGTTAAATATTGAAACCTTCTTAAATCAGTATATTTACTTGAAATGGAAAATGAATCTGAATTGAAAATTATCAGAATTGAGTTTTTCTTTTTTTATCTCGCCCCACTGATATATATACAAAGAGATTCAGTTTGTTGAATTTAAATGCTGTATATTAAGATATATTAATATAAGAGTACATATTGACTTTCATCAGCCATATAATATATATAAATATATACATTTATATAATATATATATATATAATATTTGTAGCATCACTTTATTTACTCCTCAAATTTTCCAACACTTTCGTGACTCTTTATTTAAATGCAATTCAAGAGCAAGTAATTCAAGAGCACTTTGACCTATTTTGTTTAATTTTTAATCCATACATGGAGTGGAATCTCTAATTTTCCACTCTCTTATTCCCATCTCACCATTAAAATAAAGAATCCACAGAAAACATCCTCTATCTCCCAATCCCAACAAACATCTTGTTTGGGGGAAAACCATGGAGGTCAGTGTGGGGTCATGTTGCCATGACTTCATCGCAGTGATGACTCATTGCAGGAGCCTCTTGGGCCCCATAAGAGCCAGACCTATGAACCGCACTCGCCCAACAGCCACTTTCCTACCCGGCGCAGGCCCGCTCCAACAGCTCCATCCATCAGGATGTCTCTAATGCCCCAGATTGGTGTCTCCGTCTGCTGATACTCAATTTATGTTCTTTGTGTTTCTTTCTCTTTCCATACAAGCATGAAGATGTTACAGACACACACAAACTCTGATTTATGGCTGATAGGAGACAGCCGGCTACATTTAATCTCTTTTCTGTGCAGATCATGATGTGGATGCGAGACGAGTTCAGCCTGTGCCATCAGGAATGGACAAGCCCCAGGTGGGTGATTCAAAACATGCCGTCTCACAAATCTCCTCTCGTGCAGACAGTTCAGGGAATCAAAAACTTTAATGCCGTAATTTCACGCTTTTGCCAGTGATTGCTTTATTTGTCCTGCAGGATTATCGCTACACTGTAAATATTTTATTGCTTGCCAAGGTAAGCAGCACTAGTTAAGTGCCTCGCATTAGAAATATGAACAAATCCTGAGTATTATGATTTACATTTATGCATTTAGCAGACGCTTTTATCCAAAGGAACTTACAAAAGTGCATCTAACACCTGAAATGTAAGGATTGTAATTGTCTTGAGGTGGTCAGAATGAAGCACTTCCATTTACATTCACAAGGGGGCAGCAGGAGTGAATGAATGACTTAATGGTTCGGCAGATCATTGATTAGACGCATCAATCTGTTTTTCTCCTCTCTGCTTCCTCATTTCATAATCTTCATTTTTTTCTGTCAGTAGAAACGCATATTACGTATGCATTCAAAAGTAACGCTAACATGTGTTCAAAAAAGTATTTAAAATATATGAATGTCACAAATAATAACACAAGCACAATAAGGTTATGTAAGGTTTTAAATTGTGAAACACTAATTATACTGCTCAAAATAAAGATTTAAAACCATATGGATTTTTTACTACACAATTACACATGTTTGAACTTGAGGGAAACTGACTACATATGTCCACCTTTGGAGCAAAGTAGTTGCAAAAATTGTTTAAAAATGCAGTTAGTTTTGATAGAAGGTATTGGTTTTTAGATAGATGCAGTAAAGGTTTTATGGGTTAATGTGCAGTTACTTGATACATTTTTAACCCTTTACATTCTTTACACACAATTCTGTGAAATATTAGTTGCTTTTAATTGTCATATTTCTACACTATTAACCCCTGCAAAAACACTCTGTAGAATATATTTTTGAGATTACTGTATATTTATTTAATGTAGATTGAGTCTCAAAATAATTTTTGGAGACTGTACATGTACCATTTTACCATTTAAGTGTCTTTTTTTGTTGTTGTCAAGATGATAACAAGGTAAACCTCTTTTGTTGTGCTGCCTTTTGTTTCTGTTTCTGGCTTCCCTGATTGGTGCTGTGGCGTTGCAATTTCATAAATGAAGCAATTTGCAGTGTCTTTCTTCATCAGTACCTGTGACGTTTTACAGAGGCAGCTGACGCTCAAAGATGTTTGTGAAGATGCTACTTATAGCTCTTTCTTTCATCATATACTAATACAAAATCACTTCATTTGAATGCCATGGCTGAAGCCTCTTCATACACAGATGTTTTTGTTTTGTGAATGAGGAGTCTCTCTCTGCTCCGAGCAACTGTGAAGGACGTCAGCTGTCTGATGCTTCATTCATTGGAGACAAGCAGTAGTCTGCTGTAGCCTTGGCACCCGAATTAACTACTATTTACAGCTGTCTCGATTTATTGATGTGCCTGATATCATAAATGATTCACAGTTCGAAAGGGCCTACTACCGTTCAGCACTTTATTTTTTTGGACTTTAAATCTTCTTCCAGACTCTTTTCTAAAAAAGATATTTCAGACTTGTTTTCAGAAATGTTTCACTTATGTTTATATATGTGAATAAAAAAGAAATACATTTCAAGTGGTTGATTTATAATAAAACTTGAATCTGTCTTTATTTTGGCTCCTCAGGTGTCTAATGTACAGTCCCACTCCGCACTTGTGTCGTGGACTTCTGTTTTCGTATCGGGATCATCTGGACGGGTCCCTTCCTGTAGTTACGAGCTCCAGCTCAAGGACAAGGGCCGTGACGGGAAATACAAGGTTGTGTACAGGTAAGGCCTTTTTTAAACATTGTGTACTCCATTTCAGACATAGTCTTGAAAAAAAAAAATTATTGATTAGATCTGCATGATTAATTGTCAAAAGATTGCAATTTTGATTCAAACACCCACACAGTCTTTTACATAAATGATTAAACCTTTGACAACTACAGTCAATCACAGCACAACATTCAAATGATCCAGAGAAAGCAGTTGTCATGTATAGATATTAAACAGCTTTACAAAGTCTTTTCAACCATTTTTTTTCTGTCTTACAATAATTCACACCATCACAGAAGTACTAAGATAAAAGTTTATAGTTTGGATATAAACACTGATGTCTACGGTAGTGATGAGAATAGAGCAAATCAACTTTTAAAAGTAACTTGATACTTCAAATAAAAGTTGCATCAGTGACATTGTTACACCAGTGGTTGGCGACAAGTGACTGTTAAAAAATGTATGCTATTTGTCATTGAATTATTCATTCAAGATTTTCGTTCAGAAACACTGATTCATCCAAGTCTTTAAATGCGAGTCATTGAGTCATTTAAATCGTTTAAAAAAAAAAAGTCAAATTATTTTAAAAAATTTAAATTAAATCTAACAATTAACATTGTTAGAACCTTTAGTAAATTACATGCTGTTTAATTTTCTGTTCAGAATTGTGGGAAAATCATGATTTCTATGATTTCTAAACAAAAGAATTGTGATTCTCAGTTTGTTCAGAATCGTGCAGCTCTATGATTTATGTCTTTTTGAGTCACTAAAGCTATTTCTTTTTGCTCATTAGTATAGTTGCATAACAATCTTGTAATCTTCTCCATGCAGTTAGGAAATTAACCTTATGTACGTCTACAGCTTAAATTTTTTTTGGTCCCTGAAGCAAATCATAAAGGCTATTATGAAGCTGAAGGAGGATTTACTGATGCTTCATTAATCTACTCCCACAAACAGATTGTCACTCTTAGTTTGTCTTTGTTTCAGTGGTGAGGAACTCCAGTACACTCTCACTGACCTCAGACCAGCCACAGACTATCACGTCCGGTAAGAATAGTGTTTCATATTTGCATTTATTCATCTAGCACACACTTTTAACCTGAGCGACTTGCAAATGAGATGAAACGCTCCATTAACTTAGCACTTTGAATTTCATTTGAGTGCTGAAGAGAGATGAATGACCTGATATCTGATTAACAAGACTACATTAAAGATAATGAATGTTAAAAAATGGATTTGTACTTAAATTAGTGAATTTTCCAGATCTAAGGAGTGGAGTGGCACAAAGTGTTCTTTTTGTAATTACAGTGGATACAGCATTTAAATACATTCCTTGTTATTACTAAATGATTCATTTAAAATGGCAATAGCAGATTTTTCTGTGTATTAGTTGAAAGTGATGTATTACACTTGACCTCATTTGGAAATTCTCTCCGTGTTTGTTTTACAGAGTAAGCACAGTGTGTAACTCTGTCAAGGGTCCCAGTTCGGATGCAAGGGCCTTCACTACCCAGAGTGCCCCTCCTGAAACCCCTCTACCCCCCAGACTGTCCCATCGCACCAAGAGCTCCCTCACATTACAGTGGAAGGTATGTTCTGTATTGTGCTGAGTTGCTGCTATAAACTGTTAAACACCTTATGGTTCTGAACTATATTATATGATGGTGGAATAGTTTATGCTGATTATTAATAATTATTAATTAGTAGCTATTTATTGATCATTCTGTTGCATCATGCCAAGAAATTGTAAAAATTAACTAGTAAAATCACTGAAATATATGATCTTTTATCAGTATTGACTTACTTTGTTTATTATATTGTTTAATTGATAATAATATATATATATAATTCATAAATTTTTCCTTTTTGTTACTTTGTGTATTGAGGCATTTTTTTTAGGGGTCTTTAAAGGGATAGTTCACCCAAAAATGAAAATTCGATGTTTATCTGCTTACCCCCAGGGCATCCAAGATGTAGGTGACTTTGTTTCTTCAGTCGAAACACAAATGATGATTTTTAACTCCAACCGTTGCGGTCTGTCAGGCTTATAATGCGAGTGAATGGTAACACAATTTATAAGAGTCAAAAAAACATGCACAGACGAATCCAAATTAAACCCTGCGGCTTGTGACGACACATTGATGTCCTAAGACACGAAACGATCGGTTTATGCGAGAAACCGAACAGTATTTATATTATTTTTCATGCTGCGTTCAGCAATCACGATCAGACCTCACTAACCGAGTGCTGAATGCAGTTGGTCATAGTGGTGTATTAGAGGTAAAAAATGATACAAATACTGTTCGTTTTCTCGCATAAACCGATCATTTCCTGTCTTAGGACATCAATGTGTCGTCACAAGCCGCAGGGTTTAATTTGGATTCGTCTGTGCATGTTTTTTTGACTCTTATAAATTGTGTTCCCATTCACTCGCATTATTTGATTGACAGACGGCAACGGTTGGAGTTAAAAATCATAATTTGTGTTCAACTGAAGAAACAAAGTCACCTACATCTTGGATGCGCTGGGGGTAAGCAGATAAACATAAAATTTTCATTTTTGGGTGAACTATCCCTTTAAGATAAATCCATTAATAGAATAAATAAATTAATACTTTTTCACTTTAAGTATGGATTAAATTGATTAATTGTGAGAATAATGTTACAAAAATGTTACATTTCTGTTTCAAATAAATGCTGTTCTTTTGAACTTTCTATTCATTAAAAATACTGAAACAAGCATTTCTAATTGTTATTGCAGCCCCCTGTGGACAATGGCTCGAAAATCACCAATTATGTTCTAGAATGGGATGAGGTATGTGTTGCATCACCTGTATAAATTAATTTGGTTATATCCTGTGTTTGCCATCTGTCTATCAACCATTCAGTTGATTCCCCCCTTCCCCACTCTCTCTTACTCATTTCCTCTCAATTTCCTCATTATTTGCCTTCATTTTTTGCTACGGCTGTAAAAAGAAAAAAAAAATAAAGAAAGAAAGAAAAATCCCTGTCCCCATGGCATGAGATGTTGGTCCTGAGGAGACTAAGGCTTTACGCCACAGTCTGTCTGCTTTAGTTATTTTCATTTACTCAAAGCTTTTCTGGCTCAATAAGAGTTCATTAAAACTCCTCAACTGTGGCTGTGCAGCTCTCTGAAGATGCTGGCAGCAGTTCCTCCCCGCAGAATCCATTCTAAATACCTCTGCCTTTAACTTTAATTAAATTCTGGCTCCTGTTGTTGTGACAATTAGCACAGCTTCCAGCAGCAATTTGGTTGTTGTTGTTGTTCTTTTCATGTAAAGAGTATTCTGTTCTGACACAGCATATAGCAGCTGCTGGCCTTTTCTGTTTGTTTTAAGATGTTTATGTTGTTCTTGTCATCCTATTTGTCATTCCTGACTGCATCGTTTTATCCTTGTTGCTTTTTCAGGGGAAAAAGAACAGCATTTTCCGTGAATATCATGTCGGACACCAGCGACACTGCAAAGTGATGAGGTTGTGCCCTGCTGTTGGGTACACATTTCGAGTGGCAGCGCTAAATGATATTGGTGCCAGGTTTGTTTATTTGTCTTTATGTCATATACAAAAACACATTTTTTTTAATAAATTTAATAAATTTTTAATAAATTAAATTAAGTTAAATTAACCTAACAAGTAATTACATGCTATATGTTTTTGACATTTTATTTTAAATTATACCTAGTAATACAACAGAAACAACAGAATTATAGTGATAAATATATTTATCACTATAATTCTGTTGTTCTTTTAAGTACCTTGGAGTACTATCAAAATATCATGGTAAATGAATATAATAATCTATCAGCAATATAGTAATATTTTCATCTGATACCACCACTTGTCATGATACCGCCATAGTACTTATTTTTTAAGGGTTATTTCTGAGGTGTAGATGAAATATTGTTTAAAAATGATTTTTTTGCAGTAAATCAAAAAACAATTTTTAAAAATATATAACCCAATGGCATATGTGTTTTTAGTTGTATGCAGTTTAATAGAATTTTGGCCCTGTGGTGTCCTTGTGTTTAATGGTGCGGTAAATGAGAAAATTCTCCTCATTACTCACTATGAGTGGCGGCAGTGCCATTTCACTGGGGGAGAAAGTCCAAACAATTTATACGCATTTTTTGACGAGACACGCATATGTCGTATAATCTTCATAGGATAGGATTTATTACTGTTTACCGTTTTCTTTCTCTGCAGTGGATTCAGCACAGAAGTCGTCTTCTACACCACAGGAAGTCTCCCACAGATTTCCTTGCCTCCACGGCTGGTACAGGCAGGTCCGTCCTGGGTTACGCTGGAGTGGACACGACCAAACAGCTGCAGTGCTGAGGAGGTGGTCACGTACACCCTGGAGATGCAGGATGAGACCAAGGTGTTGAATTCATCCCTACCACCCGCATCCCATAATCCCCCTTGTGCAGTAGTTATTATGGCCTTCTGTTTTAATAATTTTCACCAAAAATAGGCTTTCTCAGTGTTGAGGGAATACGCTGGATATTAGCTGTTATTTCTACCTCACTGGTTGCTGGTTAATCACCTTTGCCCACAGTTGTCTGAGTAAATGTACACTTCTGGATCCATGACTAATGGTAATGTCTGTTTGGGCAGAAAATTTCATCCAAAACATAGACCTCTGTATGAACTAAATAAACAATAAATTGTAAACGTGTGCAGAATTCTGCAAGAAATAAACGGAATTTACTATATAACGCGGAATGTCACGGAATTTGTCAAATTTTTGATGAATGAATTAAAAGCAGGTCAGTACACGTAAATTAAATCGCGATATATACTAGTGACTGAATATTAAACCGCAAAAAGACTATTTAAACATGAATCTTGCATGCCTGTGTGACTGAAATGAATGATGCGGAAGCGCGGTTTCATTTACCTCACACCGCCTCACACACACTCGCGCGGAAGCACGTGCGACGCTCGCGGTGTTTTCGTCCTCTGTCGCCTCACGAATTCATCTCCAGAGCTACTCTGAAAGTCAGTTCATCAGCATTTAACCGCTTCATTTGAGAAAACTACCGTCATAAACACAGAGAAACTCAAAGCTCTAGGCAAAAAGTTCGATTTAACTTGACAAACATATTACTGTTGTACAGTAGAATTTCTTTTAAACAATAATCTGTTTCTTCCATGTTTTAATTTTAACAGTAAAGCTCTGTTGTGCAGCACATTGTTTGACAAAAAAGTTTAATTCCATGATTAAAAGATAAATTAAATAGTATGCGTTCATTTGATTGCCAGAAAAATTGAAATACACAACAGAACTTCTGAAGAAAAAAATCATAAAAATATATTTTTTAATTAATATTGTTCTTTTTAAGAATTCAATTAATTAGACATGCTTTTTGATTATTAAAATGGAATTAAACCATTAAAATGGAATCCAGAAACCAGAATTTGGTTTAAAAAAAAAAAAAAATTGAGGGGAAAGAATAAAATGTAAGGCCCTAAAATTTTTATTTTTTTGTTTAACTTTTATTAAATTGTTGGTAAATTGGACAAGATTCATTTTCAATAAATTAGACATGCTTTTTGATTACTAAAATTTAATTTAACCATTAAAATGGAGTAAAAAAAATAAATAAATCGGAAAAAAACGGAATCCAGAAAAATTTAAATTAAAACTTAAAATGGAAAAAATGGAATTTGGGAAAAAATAAAACGGATTTTATAGGGCCCTACCATTATTCCTTACTTTTATTCCAGATTAAAGTCATGAAACATGCAAAAACACCTGTTTTACATTTGTAATTGAGCATATTTCAGAGTGAAACAGGATATTAATCAAGAAAAATGTTGGACTCACCGTTATTTTGTCCATCAGCATTTGATTGGTTCCTAAACAGTAATGTTACTTACAAGATTGGAGGAAATGCATTGAAAAATAAGAGGCATTGGTGATGTCATCCAACAAGAAAGTTGTTTCAGAGGTAGAGCAAGTTTGATAAACTAATTCTGATGTTAGTTTTCCACACAATTGCACCTTATTTTTGCAATTCCTTTTGATTTTCTTTGAGAAATTTCACACTTCCTCAATTCAATATGTCAGCCACATTGCCGTATTTTCAAGTGTAAGACAAGGCTCGTAAGCAAAGCTGGAAATAATTGTTCCATACTTCACTTCCTGACACCTAAAGAACCATGTTTTTTTTTTTTTTTTTTTTGTCAGGGACTGGACTTCCAGGAAGTTTACAGCGGTTTGGAGCTGAACTGCAAGCTAGAGTCCCTAAGAAGGAACACACTGTACAAATTCAGGGTGAGTGATGATTTTTCCAGCATATAAAACTTTTCAACAATTTTTGTTCACATACACAACCATGTGCACATAAAACAAACCATCCATACAGGTGTTTAACTAGGGTTCTAGAAAATCACAAGTTCCCCAAGCACTTTTGCTTCCTCGTTTCCTCCTTCGTTAATCAGGCAATTAGCGATAATCTAATGAACTTTAGCTTCTCCGCTAACCTGGAGCTGTTTCTCAGATCCAGCCGCTGTTGTTGGGGGAAGGTGAATTGATTTCCTGTGGTGGTGCGTGTTAAAGGCTTTTACTCTAATCTCTGAGAAAGCAGAGAACACTGTGTTATTATCTGGGGAGAAAGGCACTTTAGACAAGATTTTAAATGTGTGCTCCCTGTGATGCTGTAGGTGATTGGGATGCAAAAATTGTGTCATCATGAATCATGAAACGCCACCTGGGTTATCTGCTTTTCAGGGATGTCATCTGAGGTCACTCAGACCTCTCAGAGATGTTTGGAATGAAATACTAGAAACCTGTATACAGTATAAAACTATAGATCTGCATTTTTAATCACTAATAATTAATATATTTGGATGTGAAATCAAATAATGAGTCAAGAAAGAGAGTTCTAAAAGATTTGACTTCCAATTCATTCATTCTCCTCTACAGCTCATCACTTGCAGCGGTGAGTGGCGCAGTGCACCGAGCTCTCTGCTCGTGTGTAAGACGACCCCAGACAGACCCGGACCCCCTGTGAATCCTGCAGTAAACATAGTCACATATCACAGCTTCTGTGTGACGTGGGGTAGGAAAAACTTAGTTATCATTGTATGTTTCACACAGGGTTTTTTTGTTGTCTGTTTATCATTACATTCTAACCTTCACCTATAATTAAATCAGAACCTCCACAAGATGATGGTGGATCTGGAGACTTGACGTACATCCTGGAGATATCTGAAGGGAATTCAGAAGGTATTTCTGATTTCAAACGGGTGAATCTGACATGCATTATGTCCATGTCGCATTTAACCTAAAAATTAAAGAGCGTTATATTTTGCTAAAACATTTTAGTACCATTTAATATAATTTTTTGCATGGTCACACAAACAAAAAAAATATTATTACAATGTACCAAAGTACTAAACAAATTTAAATGAACAAGTTTAAAACTTGTATATTTCAATTTTAAACTTGCAAATTTTACAATTTGAAGAATATATTATTCTTTCACATTATATTTTTAATTGTTGTTTTATTTCATAGTAATGTGAAGTGAGGTAGTGATTAATTGACATGAAAATAATACATAAATATTAAAAAATGAACACTACAGTTTCTTTTTTTTGTTCTTTTTTTGTTCTCTCACCAAGGCTGCTTTTATTTGATCAAAAATACTGAAGAAAAAAAACTATGAAATATTATTGTGGTTTAAAAGAACACTTTTCTATTTTAATGTTTTTAAAAGTAATTTATTCCTGTGATGGCAAAGCTGAATTTTCAGCATCATTAGTCACATAATCCTTCAGAAATCATTCTAATATGCTGATTTGGTGCTCAAAAATATATATTTCTTATTATTATCACTGTTGAAAACAGTTGTGCTGCTTAATATTTTTGTTGAAACCATGATACTTTTTTTTCAGGATTCTTTGAATAGAAAAGTCAAAAGAACCGCATTTATTTGAATTAGATTTTTTTGTTTTTGTAACATTGTTAATGTCTTATTGTCAATATTGATCAATTTAATTCATGCTTCTCAAAAAAAAATCTTACTGACCCCAAACATTTGAACAAATAATTTCATTTTTTCAATATAGTTTCTGGTTTCTTTCTTTTGATTTTGATGTGAAATATGCCTCTGATGTGGTTTTGACAGGTTCAGTAAGATAGATGTGTTATGAATCTGTGTTTATGTTCAGCAGAGAGGCAGTGGAAGACTCTCTATAGAGGACCAATGAGGAAACATTTGTGTGAGGATCTAAAACCAGCAACAAGCTACTCCCTGAGACTCAGCTGTGTGGATGTGGGCGGACAAAGCCAGGTATGAAAAGTTCATTTAGTGATTTCCCAGGCTGATTCATAAGATGTCAGTGTACTCCTTGTGTTGTAAATTGACATATTTTGTTGGTTGTGCAGTGCTCGGATGAATTTTCGGTGCGCACTAATATTCCACCCCCTGGCCGCTGTCAACCCCCAAGGATCATGGGTGATGTCAAACACAAGGAGCTTACTTTGCAGTGGGGTGAGGCTCTTATTTTTTCATTCTATATGCTCTATTCTTCTCTCTTTTGCCTCTTCAAGTCTCAAAGGAATGAACAGATTATCTAAAAATAGTTTAGCATTTGTGGCATAAAAGCTTTTTTCCCTTATGTATGAACATATGACTATAATATGACCCTATTTAACAAATCACTTAATCTATCTGAAAAGAGAAATTGAAGTTAAAAACATGATGAATCACGCTTGTCTGCTTTTAGACTAATTACGTTTGTTGCCAGGTCAACAGTTGAAGTATTCAGAGGATTTATAGTTATAGAACTCTGTTCAGGCCTAAAGTCCAAATTACCCATAATGCACAAGAATGCATCTACTTTGTGTGTTATTCACACATTACATCACCCTGTTTACTGTGTGGGTCTGTGTTTGCATCCATGTGTGTGTGTTTAAGGGAACCTGAGGTAAAATGCAGTTGTTTGTTAGCGATAATACCCCTGACTCACTGTTTTTGAGTGAAGATGGGCTCATTTAAGAGGCTGAACACTGTCTATAAATAACTGTGAAATAGCAGTGCTGATTTCAGCCATCCATGCTGACTCTCAGAGCTCTGCACCGCTCGGACAGCAGGCGTGAGCTTCCCTGCATGTTCTCCATCACTGCAATTGATCGCTTCCTTCCTGTAGCCAGTTAGCCACAGTTGAAGAGGGAACTGAGAACGTGTTTTGGTTTTGAGAGGCTGGTGGATGAATGACTTCTGAGGTCATCATAAAGTCCGTGTCTGGGACACGTAAGGACAGTAGGATTGCATTGTGGTTTCACAACAACAGCGTTTTAGAACTTCGCCTTTGTAATTTATGGGTTGCAACATTGAATATTTCTCATAATAATGGCCATAAAATTTTTATTGAGTGTGTGAATTATTAGAAATTTGATTGTCATTTACATGAGGAAATGGAAGGTAAATAATTGACATTTACATAAGTCTGCCTGTGGAGCTTTTCAATAATAGGTGAGTTGAAATATTGTAAAACATGTAATAATAATAATAATAATAATAATTATTATTATTATTATTATTATTATTATTATTATTATTATTCAAATTATAAAAAAAATATTTTTAAAGTTCTGCAATATAGGCTATGAATTATTAATTTAATAATTTATAAAAATGTCTCTTGTCACCTTCCAGGTCACAATTTTTTAATTTTTACTAATATGTGGCATTTATTTATTTATTTATTTATTATGAGGCATTTATGAGTTATTATTATCATGTGTTTTGCAATATAAACTTTTATTAATTATCCTTCCGAGTCACAAATTTTTTTTTATTAAAATATTTAAATTTAAAAATTTTTTTTTTATATATATATATATATATATATTAAAAAAAAAAAAATTATAATTTAAAAAAAAATATATATATTGACTTTTGTACGTTTAAATGATTTCTTTTTGTTTTTTCCCAGTCTCTATATTTCTCCCACTCACTCTTAATTCTTCTTTTCTCCAGATGGTCCTTTGTGTGATGAAGAGAGTGAAGGTGTGGAGTTTAGCTTGGAGATGTGTGCAATGGAGGAAGGTTCGGAACCGGCGGAGGTGTACCATGGATTCAAAACACAGTGCACTGTGGCTAATTTGCTCCCTGGCACCACCTACAGGTTCCAAGTTCGTGCAGCCAACAGTGTTGGGGTAAGTCACCCTGCACGCAAAAGCACAAACTAAAATGAAAATGAAAAATATTTTAAAAAAAGCTGATTCCACATATTAATAAATACTATAATAGTTTATAAAAAAAAAATAATACAATAACATTGAGACAGATGAAATGAAATCCACATTTTATAACAAACCCTTACCCTTCACATCTCCTTAGGGCAATATTAAAGGGATAGTTCACCCAAAAATGAAAATTTGATGTTTATCTGCTTACCCCCAGGGCATCCAAGATGTAGGTGACTTTGTTTCTTCAGTAGAACACAAATGATGATTATTAACTCCAACCGCTGCCGTCTGTCAGTCAAATAATGCTAGTGAATGGGAACTTCTACTATAAGAGTAAATAAAACTTGCATAGACAAATCCAAATGAAACCCTGTGGCTCGTGACGACATATTGATGTCCTAAGACACAAAATGATTACCTCTAAAACACCACTATGTCCAACTGCGTTCAGTACTCGCTTAGTGAGGTCTGATCGCGCTCTGACAGCGGCAGTGATGTCTCGCGCATATACTTCAACGAGTGCGAGAGATCACTGCCACTGTCAGAGCGCGGTCAGACCTCACTAAGCGAGTGCTGAACGCAGTTGGACATAGTGGTGTCATAGAGGTAAAAAATGAAATAAATACTGTTCGGTTTATCATAAAAAAACAATCCTTTCGTGTCTTAGGACATCAATGTGTCGTCACGAGCCGCAGGGTTTAATTTGGATTTGTCTATGCAAGTTTTATGTACTCTTATAGTAGAAGTTCCCATTCACTCCCATTATTTGACTGACAGACTACAACGGTTGGAGTTAAAAATCATCATTTGTGTTCTACTGAAGAAACAAAGTCACCTACATCTTGGATGTGCTGGCGGTAAGCAGATAAACATCACATTTTCATCTTTGGGTGAACTATCCTTTTAAAGGGATCTGCTGTCTCCCTAGGCAATGATATTAAGAAGCTAATTCAGCCATCACAGAAGATAGATGCCTAACACAGCCTAACAACGCTTTAGGTTTACCTGCCACAGAAATAACAGATTTCCCTCCTTATTGTAGAGTCCAGGCCATTCATTACCTTTGAGACAGCTTAAGCGCTCTAAATCTCAGCTGCTTTCTCTTCTTTTTTTTTTCTAGTATGGACCTTACTCTGAATCTGTGGAAATAAGCACTGATGCTGGCCCCCCAGGACAATGTAGTCCCCCTGCCATCAATGTGACAACACACACTTGTGCTGATGTGACCTGGGAGGTGAGTCAGCCATTCATACAGTACAGTACATGATGAATCGTACTGTTGTATGATAAAATGGTCAGAGTGATTTTCTGCTGCATTGAGAGAGAAAAAAATCAATTTTCAGAAGCATTCGATGTCCTTGGGACTCATAGAAAGAAAAAAGGTGTTGAATTAGAAGAATATGTGCTCAATACAGGTGCAGAAACTAAACTGCATCATAATACCATCATCGATCAACCAGAAAGTGTTGAAGATTCATTCTTTTCAGTGAAGATGGCAGATTGTGTCCACGCAAATTGTTTTCTTAACCAGTTGCGCTTTCTATCCCTTCTTCTCAAAAGACATGACAAAGGGCCTTTTGTGTTTTGTTCACAATGAAAATGAATGTGCTTTTAATCCTTGATGTCTCCTGAATGTCAAAGATTTCAGTTATTTGCATTGTTTGTGGTCTTGAGAGGTTGTTTCGTTTGATGCGTTAGCTCTCTTGCGTTTGTCCTGATGAAACTGTGTCAAGCAGGTAATTAGTCACGTACTGCTGGGATTATGCGTTTGTTGCTCTGGTTTCCTGGAGCATAACGCTTGCTCTGATCTCAATCCTCAGAACAAGGAGAGCTCTGGGATAGACATTTCTGAGTACCGGCTGGACTGGGGACGTGATTTGGACTCTCTTGAACTGGTTTACAGTGGAACAGAAACCTTCTTCCAAATCTCCAACCTGGAGGCATCAACAGACTACTGCTGCAGGCTGCAGGTAGTTCATGATGTATCTAACGTGAACCATTTTCTGTTAGGACCATTAGACGTTTGCTCAAACATATTAATATTAGGGTGGTCAACGTTAACGAATTATATTTGTGATTCAATGTTAAACAAGATAAATGACATATGCTTAATTTCACGATAAGTATGCAATTAATCGCACAAAAGGGTGTGATTTAATCACGATTAAAAGATTTTAGTCTTATTGATTAAAACAATCTATTTTATTTTATTTTATTCATTTATTTGCTTTATTTTTAGATTTCTTTTATATTTTTAAATCGCTTTTATTATTTAATTGCTTTATTTTTTAAAATGCCTTTTTAATTGCTTTATTTTTGTTTATTGTTTGTTTTTTAAATTATGTTTTATATTTAATTATATGCTTATTTCAGGATATTTAGTGCTGAGAAAAGGGTATTAAAAAGCATTAACATTTGTAATGTTTGACTGTTTTTTTTTTCTTATATGTTATATATTTAATTATAACAAGTGCAGAATTTATAAATTGTTGAATTTTAATAAACATTTATTTTTAAAATAATTCATTTTTTATTTTACAGGTTTTTTTTTTTTTTTTTTTTAAATAATTGTTTTAAAAAAAATATTTGAAAGCAGAATGTGCTGATGATAAATCTTATAATTCACAGTAAAATGAGTTGTGAATAAATTATCTTCCTAATTTCTTACTCAAGGAAACACATTATTCTAATTGTTCCTGAAAGTAATTTGGCTCATAAAATTGTTTTGAGCATAATCACAATGAAATGCAGGCATAACTCACTGCTTGCATTGTGATTAAACAAACAAGAAGAGTGTAAAACCTTAATCACACCGTATAAAGAGGATAAACACTTTCTTTTTACAATTAATTTATATATACATTTTTTAATTATTGTATTAAACGTAGCCTACAAGCATTGGTGTGTACATTATCATTGTCTCTTTGCAAACTAGTTTTAATGCATCAAAAATAAACCTGCAAATTGTACCTATTAGACATTTATATAAGCATTAATAGAGTTCAAATGTTAGACTGGAGCTGTGTTAGCTCTGGAAATGTTCCAACCTTTGAGTGCTCCTCTTCACATTTAATTGGCTCTGAATCACTGTGTCTGTTACGTTGTGGAGGCAAAACAATCCATCAACACTGGAATGAAGAGAATTCATTTCTCGATGTACTCTCCACAATACTCAGTGTATTTCCAAATCTTTTGATGAACCAAAAGCATTATTGTGTATATATAGGCCAAAAGATAATTAGCAAAACTGATTATGAATTTTTTTGAGTTTAGTCAGCATGAAACGGAAGCTGTGGTAGTCATTTCTTCCCATATTTGTGAAGTATATCCGAGTGAAGCGACTTCTTGAACAAGAAGAAATGTAGGTCTTGCGCCAGTAAACGTGTCATTAAAGAAGAGAAAATATACTGCTGCAAGAGGGAGGGGAAGTTATTTTGATTAAAGATTCTTTAAAAAAAAAAAAAAAAAAGATGTGCACGGATAAATCATTTATAAAAAATACTACAATGTTCCATAAAAAAAACAATAATTGTCCATTTTGATTTCATGGAAATTTTAAAGGTGCCATTTGTATTCTGTTCATAGGCAATGAACCAGGCAGGGGCGGGCCCCTACAGTGATCTGGTGACATGTCGGACCCCTGCAGCAGTCCCTGATTTAGTATCCGGAGTGTACCTGCTCGACCTCCCTCTAACCCCGACAGAAAGTGAGTCCTTCTCCCCCTCCACCTGTCTGGCTCTCACCTGGGACGAGCCCCACTGTAATGGAGCAGAAATCACCTCCTACAGCATCTCAATGGGAGACAGCATCATCACCACCGGAAACGCAACCTGTCACATTATCAGGGACCTGCTGCCGGACAGCGAGTACAGGTCAGCGGAGATGTTGTTTAACACTTTTATCTCTTTTTTTTACCATCCTGCACTACCAGCTCTATATATATTTGTGCATTAGCGATGACCGGGGGACCTTATTTTCTCATGGTTCTGTAATATACAGACGAGTACTGGTGAGCCACAAACAGGTCCCTGAATTAGTGTTATTAGCTCTACAAATGGATTCCACTTATGTCTTACTCAAGATGTGTTCAGCAAAATGGTGCATTCTGGGTAGATTAAAGTTGTTAGCAGGGTATATTTGCTGTTTGTTTTTTATACAAAATTACAGTGGTACCATGGTACGGTGAATGTATCAGATGGTAATACCACAGTACATTGGATATATGCTATCGTACTGAATGGTTGCCATTCATGCATCATGCTGTTTACAAAAAAAAAAAACTACAGTAGTATGTTAAAAAAAAAAAAAAAAAGTTCTTTATTGGTATCTATTGTTCCATGAAGAACGTGTAACATCCATGGAACATTTCCATCGCATAAAAGATTCTTTATAAAGGAAAAAAGTTCTTAATTAAAATGTTCTTCAAATTAAAGGTGCTCTAGATTCAAATTTTTTCATTATTAAACACTTGCAGTCTGTATAATTCATAAACACAACTTCATTCTTTATAAAGCTCTCCAACAGTGTGTAATGTTAGCTTTAGCCACGGAGCACTATCAAACGAGAATTAAAGGGGCCGCACACCCTGAATCGGCGCATTTATAATGATGCCCCAAAATAGGCAGTTAAAAAAATTAATTAAAAAAAACTATGGGGTATTTTGAGATGAAACCTCACAGATACATTCAGGGGACACCTTAGACTTACATTACATCTTTTTAAAAACATGTTCTTCAGCACCTTTTAAGAAAAATGGTTCTTTTAAGTGCTGTTCACTGAAAGGCTCTTTGGGCAGTGTAATATTGTGGTACTTTTTTGGTTATACAAATCATCCTTGTATAAATAAGTCATTTCCTTATGCAAATGTGTTAAGATCCTCCTTTCAAAATATACCCTATCTCGCATGGTATTTGGGCTAATAGGCTTCGGGAAAGTGAGTCTGTTAAATGTTACCTGAGGTAAAGGCTTTAATTTGGGATGGACGACAACATTAAATGGACACAGATGTGACTTCTCCAATGAGGAAATGGACAATGAAACACATCCCCAAATATTATGGCAAATGCACTCGTAATTATCATGAACACATAACGTCGCTAATGGAACTAGAGATTTCAAAATCCTTCTTGAGCGGTCCAAAAAATAACATGTTCCAGCTCACCCTAATGACCCAAAGTTACAAAATGTATTTGGACAAAAATTACTAAAATTTCAAGGCATTAACTAAATATCAAACTAAGTGGTCTCTGAAAAAAAAAAAAATAATGCTCAACTTTTGCAATTACCAACTGGGGTTAAGGTGATTTTAAATAGATGTATGAATTCAGTTGTCCTTAAGTTCTCACATGTGTCCTAGCAGTATCACATTATATATGTGTATCACACACATATATATTTATATATATATATATATATATATATATATATATATATATATATACACATCAGAGGTCGCGTTAACCGAAAATTTTCCGTCATTGACGGAATTTTTTTATCAATGACGGAAAAATCTGAAGGCCGTCCGTCACGGTGACAGCTTACACTCAGGGTGATCTACTGTAAATTGTAACTGTAATTCACACCCCTGTCCAGTTGGTGGCGAGTGCACTCCAATGTAGCAGCAGAGCACTGGATCCATGACAAAAAAAACTGGCAGGAATCTTTTGCTATGCGTTTGATACTGATAACGCCCAGGCGAGTACCCAGAAGCTACAACTCTCTATCACGCCACATTAAAGAGCGCCAAAACGGTATTTATTGCTTGAATTTCTTAATGAAATGGACAGAATTTGAAATCTGAGACTTTTCTTCCATATCAAAAGCAACACAAAGCGTTAAGCCTATTGCGATTTATTGGATGGGAGGCGCACAATGCACTGTTTAATCATCAACTGAAAACAGCATAGCCTACCAAGAGATCGACTATGGTTTACGAATCGATATTGGTCTCATGAATGCGCAAAACAGCAAGGAGACATTTTAATTGTTTGTTAATAAAGTAATGTTTTCTGAATCAGTGTCGGCTGCAAAGATGAAGTTGATATTGACTCTCATCATCTATGGATGCGCTAGAGAGAGAATGCACTTCATTCGGTTTAGTCTACATAATCAGAGTAGCCTATTTCTTTTCGTTTTGAATTAATTCGTTTTCGTTAAAGTAGGTATTTAAAGCTTTCTGTAGATATATTTCTCATGTATGTGAGGCAAGCAGCCGCTGAGTTTCGGTTCATTTAGCCTGTAAGACGCGCTCCAGTTCATGCGCCAGTGATCGCGCCCGCGCCTCCATGTCATGATTATATTGTCTGTTATATTTGCTTCTTATTTATTACATCCAGGCAATTGGTTAATGAAACATTGATTAAAATTAAGATACAATTTTTACAAAACGAAATTCACTTTAAAGAAAGGCTTTCTAGAAAATAAAACTTAATGAAGTGTTTAAAATCATGTCTGACATGTCATGTCTCCGGATATACTGCGCATCTCATGATGCATCATGCTGTTAACTTTTCATAATCAAATAGATGAATTTAAAATATAACATAGGACTATTTAAACATAAATATGAAACTATGTTTTCTTTAATGGCTACCAACACGTAGCCTATACAACAGTCACGTTACAGAGAAATTTCATGTGTGAATTACCCGTCATTTTAATTTTCATATTTTAATTATAATAACACATTTAATTGCTTTTATTTTTGTTCAAATGTTATAATAACACATTTAATTGCTTTTATTTGTGAACAAAAATAAAAGCAATTAAATGTGTTATTATAATTAAAATATGAAAATTAAAATGACGGGTAGTAATAGATTATGACGGAATTTTTACGACCCTGTCCGTCAAAATGACGGACAATGTTACAGTCTAACGCAACCTCTGATACACACGTATATATATATATATATATATATATATATATATATATATATATATATCAAACTATAATAGATAATATATATATATCTCACAGATATTAATATTTTTTTTTTTTTTTTTTTTTTTTATATATATATATATATATATATATATATATATATATATATATATATATATATATATATATAAAAAAAAAAATAAAAAAAAAATATTATATATATATATATATATATATATATATCCCCCCCGCTAAATCCCAACATCAGCCCATTCAGAAATACCGATTCCTTGGCAGAAATCGCTAAAAGCCACTTCCCTTTGTCAGCAAAGGCCTCTAAGTCCACAGAAGAACCAACTGGAAGACGCAAATTGAATCAAATGATTTCAAAAAGAATGACGGTGTGAGTCTGTCAATTGCCGAGCTGAAAGTTTTTATCATGTTTTGTCCATTAAATACCAATGTATTGACTAAAGAGTCATTTTTGAAAATAAAGCATTTCTATAACTGACTAATAACTTTTCATTGCCATTAAAGTGAAATTACTGAACCTAAACATAAGAGCCTGGTTAAAACAAATCTAATTTAAAAGAAAACATGTCAGACAGACTTACAGGATTTTGCAATGGAACTCTTTATATATGAATATGGTTCCTGAATTCATTACAAATTTCCAGAGAATCAAGCCCCACATACTGTTATTTTAGTCATAGTAAGGGCTTTAAAACAGTTTTGACAAAACAAAAGTTTTGAACATTGTGACTTTTTAATAGAAATAAAAAAGCTTCAGGTTTTGTAAATAAGCTTTAATAGAAGTCCCACTGAGACCATAAACAGTGGGCATGGCCATGTGAGGTTATTTATACATCTGCACATGAAAAAATTCTGTAATTTCCTCACCCTCATGTTCCAAATGTGTATGTATTTCTTTCCATGAGACACAGAAAGAGAAATTTTAAAGAACGTTAATGGGTCAAAGACCTATAAGGTTTTCAAAGTAGCAAAAAAAATAAAACTGCAATTACAATTCTCTAAAAGGAGTGTCACGTATGCCCTTATATTAGATATATTCAAGAATAAAGCCAATAATTAATTTTTATTGTGATTGATATGAATGTATTTTTTAACATACACTTAATCACAAGGTTATATGTCCACACTTGGACCAGAAAAAAATGACATTATTTTATTTTGAATACCACATATTTGATGTTACAGGTACAACTATTTATTACAAATACTTCCTGTCTTACACTTAAAAAATCTATTAAAAGTATCTTTCACTTCATCCTTTGAGCTTTGTTTTCATCTCTGAGTCCATTGTACTCAATTGTTTCATCTCTCAGAGTCAAAATTATTGTATTTTAATATGAAATACTAGTGTTGTACTGTATGACAATGTTTTGTTACCTTAAATGACACATATCACTACGGCCTAAAAATATTGATTGAATGTGAGTCCTTCAGCGATAACAGTACTGATCCTATGAATTATTATTATTATCAGCAATAGTATTTTTCTTTTAGCTATTTAAGTTATAAAACTGTTAAAAACAAAAAAAAAAAAAAAAAAAAACTGGAGAAGATGTTTAAAAATGTGAGGGAGATGATCCATAAGCCACACACATAAAGAACATGGATTTTATTATGCAAATTAGTTTATATGACGCAAGAGGTACAATTTCATTAATGTAGGATTAAATCAGCATTGAACATTTCAAACAAACTATTTAAAAACATTTCAGAAACATTGTGTAAAAAAACTTCCATGAAATCAACACAAAACATTGGATATCTTTCGCAAAGTAATATCACGACACTACATCACATCAGGTATTTTCAGCATCAGATTGTGTCCTTGTATGGATTAGTGGATGATCAGGATTGACATCCTTCTTTCTTCTCTGATAACTTAAAAAAAATTAAAAATTGATAGTTATGACACTGGTAAAGAATATGATTTGCATCCATTACATGTTATTAATAGTCCATTAATAGTAGGTTCTAAAACTTAATCAAAGTTTAAAGGTTAAACCAACAGTCTGTACAGTCTAAATTTTTCAAAGTGACCCCAAATATGAAGCAGCTATTAGCTAATATAATTCATAATCAGTTTTAATCCATATGTGTTTGTAATGTTATATTAACTAAAATAATCCATCAGTTATACCTTAACTGCAGGTATAATTAAACAGTTGCATCTTCAGTATAAAGATAATGTGCCTTGAAATACCTTAAAATGCCATAAAATAGTTTAATATGATAATATTCAGTTTTCATACAGAAAGTGAATATGCATTGCATGATTTAGATGTTGTAAATTACTGAAAACATGGGATAACAAGGCCACTGTCATTCAGCATAATGGGTGACATTGTGGTATAACATGAAACTTTTGTTGTGCTGAAGGACAAAAGCGTGATACTGAAAGACAGATTTCATACATGAACATATTTAACAGGCTGTTCCTTGGTCACCTATATAAAGTAATGGCCTTTACCTATAAAGATCATCCTTAATGTTCATATTTAATATAGCTTTTTATAAAATAATAACATTAAAAGTATCTTTTCTGTGTTGTACTGAAGGACAAAAGTTACTAGAGGGTGAAAAATTTTTCAGAGAGATTTAATCACTTTATCCCATAGATAGAGGGTCTTCAATGAGTCCTCTTTGTAATGTGTCACTGTCACATGAGTACCATCATGTGATATGCTTTAAAATGTTTGTTTTTTTTATCTTTGTTATACCAAATGACTTTCATGAAACACAAAAGTCGGAACAAATATTCTTCAAGTTTTAAAATATATTGTAGACGGAGTATTTTGCCCATTGTTCTATATATTACTGCAGACACTAGCACAGTTATGCCATGGGTGTTCATTTATTTTTTTAGGATGAATTTCTACATTTTAAAAGCCCAATCTGGACTGTTACACTGAAGCTCCCATTGAGCTCAATAGTTTTAATAGTTTTCAACACATATATTTCTGGGTCAAAAGAAGGGTAAGAGTTAAGTGATTTAATATTATATTTACACCTATTTATCTTTTTAGGTTAAATTAATCGCCTTCGGACAGCAAATTTAGACATCTTGTGTTTGCCCTCGCGCTGCTTTTTTTTTTTAACTCAATGGATAAATGACACCAAACACAAAGCGTTTGCATAAGTGCAACTGATATATGTTCCATAGAAGACAGAAAGTCATACAGGTATAGAACAACATGAGGATGAGTAGATGACAGAATGTCTGTTTGTCAAAGGTATTGTAATAAGTTTCCCTCTTTTCAGAGCACTTCTGCTAAAATTATTTATAAATGTTTTTCTGTCCCATGTGCACTTAAAATAATTGGATTCTTGGATATCAGGTGGATAACTTCTCAGAAATCCTCATTCGAATGCAAGACCACCCCTTCAGCCAGAGTAGATCATTTTCATCTGTGCTGAAAGGTCACAGAGAGCCAGAGGCTGAAGATACCTGCAGTGCTTAACTGGGATCGACAGATGAAGCAAACAAACCAGAAAGTGAATAAAGCCACATTGGGCATAGCTGCAGGAATTACTGACTCTTAGTTTGCAGATGAATCGGCTTCAAAATTGATAGTAATATAATATGATATGATATTAATAATAATATATGACAGTAATAGTAATGCTGATAGACAGAGCTTCATTTTTGGGTGATCTATTTCCTTAAAGTTACCAATAATGAATCACTGACACCTATTTTCCTTAGAGTAGTCCATAGGGTCGTTCAAGTGAAGAGAGATCATTTGAAGAGAGTCAAGAATTAATGTTAGAAGTTACTTAGCCTTTAAACCCAAGGGAACTAACAACTGAACAAGACTAAATTGCTTAAACCCTTTCTTTCTCCTCTCAGCCTGCAGATTCGAGCAGAAAATGAAATCGGCCCCGGGCCCTTCAGTCAGACCCTAACAGTGAGGACAAGGCCCCTGCCGCCCTCTCCACCACGGCTGGAGTGTGCAGCGGTCGGACCCCAGAGTCTGAAACTACGCTGGGGTTTCAGCAGCCGAAGTCATTTCACCGACAACACTACCTACATTCTGCAGATGGAAGACAGGAATCAGAGGTTAGCACTGAAAGAGCGGGATGTGCAAAACTACATATTTTCAAAATCAAGTAGTCTGAGAGTCGTCTGAACAACTAATTGGTCTTAATGATGTCTTTTGTAATTAGGCTAATTTAGATGTATTTTTAGAAAATGAACCATTTTTAACGGATTAGTTCACTTCAGAAATAAAATTTCCTGAATTTACTTCAGAATCAAATGTAAACATCAAAATAAACACTGAACTTGCGCGATTAGACATGCTACATGACGAACACTTTGTAAAGATCCATTTTGAGGGTTCTATTAGCTGTTTGAACTTTGTTTATGCTGTTAAAGGCAAGCGCGAGGGGGCGGGGGAGTGCAAGATTTAAAGGGGCCGCAGCCTGAATCGGCTCATATTTAATTATGCCCCAAAATAGGCAGTTAAAAAAATTAATTAAAAAAAATCTATGGGGTATTTTGAGCTGAAACTTCACAGACACATTCAGGGGACACCTTAGACTTATATTACATCTTGTAAAAAAACGTTCGATGGCACCTTTAAGACTTTTAGAGAATTTCTTGCTTGTAAAATTATATAACAATATTTAAGAAAGCCATTTGTCTTTTCTTTCGTAACAGTATTATTTTAGTATCATTGATATAGTGTTAGGGTAACTTTTAAAAGTAATGTTACAATATTGCGTTTAAAAAAAAAAAAGTACATATTTGCTTATTGGTATGGTTGAATTGGATCATCGAAGGTCAGCGGTTAAAAAGTGAAATTAAATACATAAAGTATATTTGTGTAATTTAACATTTAATTATTGCAGGTTTTCGGAATTTCGGAGTTTGCATTTCACAGTTTTTATTCATTTTGAGGAATACTAAATCTGTTTGTGTGCAAGTGAGATGAGTAAATTAATGTTCACATTTAGAGCCTGTCCACACGGAGACGCATTTAGCTGTATGGGCAAAAATTTTATATCTTTTACATCTTTTTTTAAAACAGGGTCCCAGAGTGGATAAACCTGAAAACGACACCCTTGCGTTTTTGTGTGTACAGCCAATCCGTATATATTGTGTAACGATGATGCCATCAGCCCATGACTCTAGTAACAGTAACAACAACATTAGCGTACGACATGATTGTGTTCATACCGCAGAAGCTACTTAGCCTGTTAGCTTTACTAGAATAAAGCTTTATTACTAAACTTTACTAAAGTTTGTGCAAGGTTTATGCGTCTTATTTTCCGTTTTTAGTGTATCTCTGTGGCAGAATTACAGCGCCACATACTGATCTGGCATGTATACTACATTGTTTTGAGTCGGTTTAAGTGGTTTCGTGTGTACGTAGATATTTCTTGAGACGAGGAAAAGGGAATAGGGAAAGCTCTGGCTTTGTGCGAATGTGCCCTTAGTCTAGAACTACAATAATCATGTTCACAAAAAGCACACAACACCTCTGCACTTACTCCCGTTTCTCTCAACATGGGGACAGAAGAGGGGTCAGTCAATAAATGAGAAAACAAAGCAACTTGCGTTAATTATTTGACTCAGATATTTTGTTGTAAATTTAAAAGTAATGCGTCACTTTACTAGTTACTTGAAAAAAGTAATCTGATTACATATCTTGCGTTGATGTTATCCCCAACATTGTTATGGATATACTATTACAGTTTTTGTTGATATCTTGAATTAGATTTTATTTATACATTTTTTCATTATATTTGTATTATTTAATTAAGTTTTTAGTTTATTTTAGTACTTCAACATAAAGTGAATGCAAATGAAGAATGTTGCCTTGGCAAATTTCAAGAATGTGTTTTTATTGTTTTAATTTTACGTAACAATAACCCTGGTACTCTTGTACTCAGCATCAAAAGCTTGGTAATTTTGCTTAAATTATGTAGGTGTTGTTCATTTGTATATTAATTTTTTTTCATTGTAAAGCATGTGTGTGTTTGTCCCTCATGCACCCGTAGGGCAGGTTCTTCTCTCTGATGTAAGCAGATCATCTGAAAAGCACATTTTGTGTTTGTGGGTCCATTAAGAAGGAGTTGGTTAATGAGAAGACTCTATCTCAAAGCGCTGTTGGGAATTAGATTAGGAGACTCAGGGTTATCAAGACCACCTGCCTTAATGCTTTCTCAGAGTTGCTCGTCACTGACCCACCGATGGCTCATTTAGAAGCAAATGAAGGCCTGTTCTCTCCTCGGTTTTGAGCTTTTAGGCTCAGTTCCAATTCTGAAAAATTTTAATCATATAAGCAGTAAAGTCTAGCTCCAGTTGTACAAAACCGCTAAGTGTAGTATTACAAGTTAGACATCACATTTTTTTCTGTAAGACTTCATAACTTTTTAAAATCAGTTACATAAAAACATTGATTGGCTTAATTTGATATGAAAAAGAAGGACTGAATGCGCCTTGACTAACTGCTAATGGGACATAATGGCTGTTTATGCAGCCAGCCCCTGGACTCGTGAATGGAGGTAATGAAGGCCTGCCTGTACCTCGCAATCTTCTCTGCCTTCATACTATTTATTAAAGTAGTGTGAAAGGAACAGCGTTCAGTTATATGATCTCAAGCCATCAATCAAAATTCTTTTTCCTCTGGAGTCAAGACTTTTAAAAAAATACTAGGCTGCCAATTGATTAAAAATGATAATGGAATTTGTGCATGTTTGTAACAAGCTCTCACTATCTTGTTAGGTTTGTGGTGGTTTACCGAGGTCCGAGCCACACTTTTAAGCTGCAGAGGCTGAGCGAGTCGAGCCGGTACCGTTTCCGGATCCAGGCAGTGAGCGAGGCAGGCGAGGGGCCGTTTTCTGAGACGTACACCTTCAGCACCACCAAATCTCTGCCACAAACACTGAAAGGTACCACATTTATTATACTTTATACTCATCTGTGGAGGTACAAACGTTTGGGATTGCTGCGATTATATATGTTATTTTTATAAATATATTTATTTTTTTTGGGATCCTCTCAGCCCCAAGAGTTCGTCAGCTAGAGGGAAATACCTGTGAAGTCACATGGGAGAGTATTCCACCAATGAGAGGAGACAGAATCAGCTATGTGCTACAGGTGCTGGGAGGCAGAGAATCTGATTTTAAACAGGTAAGATCCAAAATCCTTCATCTTCATCAGAACACCTCAAATTGATACCAAGAACTTCGACTTGTTGGAAATGTTTGATGCTTTTATTTAAATGTTTGAGATAAGAATACCTTATGATAGTTTTACTTTGTTTCACGTAAGAAGCACTGTCCTTTTCTATGTTAGATTTACATATGGCTACAGTCACAGGAGACCAGCTGCTGATGAATACAATTCATTTCGAACAGGAAATGGAAACAGGGCTCGAGCTATTTGTTCCCTGTTCCATTTTATTAGCTTTAACTCATCACAATCAACATTTGAATGAAATTGAGTGCTACTCCTAACACACGGTCCCAAAGGATTCATTAAATTGTGCTGTTGGGTCGGAAAGGGATGCAGAGAGACGAAAATGACGAATGTTATCCTCACGATTGGGTCTATTCGTGTGTACAGTCGCTTTTGTTTTGAAATGGTTTCTGTTATGCTGCTTCCACAGTGCGATAAATCGAATGAAAGTTCACAACATTGGAAATTGTCTGGATTTATTCATTAAAATGAGAAAGCACACTCCTCCTTCACATTCTCTCTCCTCTGTTATCCTAGAAGATTTGTCATTGGGAGAAATCAGACTCAGTCGGAGGGACAGTTCTCCTCTGGCAGATAAACAAACAGTAGCTTTGTATCTTCCAGCAGCTGTATATTTAATATGAAAAATTACTATTATTGTTTTAATACAATTTCATTTTTTTATTTTTTTTTATTGATATAAATTAAAAGAACTAAAACAAAGTGGCTTGGAAACCTTTACAGTTATTCATTCAGTTCTAATAAATTCATCCTCATTAATGCCTTGCTATATTAACTTTGATTAAAAATATAATTTAATGAAGCAGTGGAGTTCCCCAGGCAATATATTAGCTTAATTAACAATTTAACTGAGCAGCCATTATCCCCCTGTTTATGCAAATACCACTAGAAGGTGTTTAGGGAGTGATTTTTTTTTTTTTTTTTTTAAATGTTGTTACAGTGCTAGACATGTAGCATTCAAGATTAAATATGTATGTATTTCCCTTGCCATTAACTAATTGAGATTTTATTAAAACACAAAAGACTAATTATACATACATTATTATGTGCCTTTCATGACAATAATACCAAGACTTCAGCAAAACTGAGCTACCGTTCATTGAGAGGCTTAAAATCTCTTTTGTTTCCATGGAGACATAAACTGTGGTCCTTCTGAGAGCTGCGTGTGACATGTGGAACAAAGTCGCCTTAATACATGTGTCTTCAACAATATTTACTAGGTATAAAAGCCTGTTTTTATTTTTATTTTGCTCAGTGGTCTTGTTTTTATGTGCATGTTCCAAAAAATGGCTCATGCTTTTTGGTCAACATCCACATTCAGTGAGCTATTGTTATAGATACTTAGTTTTCACAGTAAAGGGTATTGAATAATTTGTTTTGCTTCATTTTTGAAACGCTGGTCATTGTGAAGCACACTAATTGTAAATTGAATCTTTTGGAGTGCACTTGTGCTACATACAAATTATTAGGTATGTTGTCATGGTCATTAGTGCAGTGGACACATGTCCTGTTACATACAAACATCCTTGCAAAAGGTGCATGAAAATTTCAGAATTTAATTTTTTCATTTCGTTTCATTTCTCTTGTGCTTAAATTAGTGTTTTGTATACACTACAAAGAAAAGGGTTTGTATTTCAATCAAGTAAGAACTTGTAAGAACATTTGTTACTCTGTAATCATCAGTGTTTTATAACAAAAAGAAGTACAGCCCTTCAGTGTCATTCTTATATGATATTGATCATGACAGTGTTGCTTGCACTCCTGATGAAAGGATTACAGGTGCTTGTTGAGATTCCCTTTGAGCAGACAAAAACTCTTTATTAGCCAAGCTCTGAAGATTCATCTTTTGTAATATGTGGGTCAGAGACAGAGGGCAAAGTTTGTTTGGCCTTCTTTCTGCCATCTTGGATTCTTATCTGATGACCAGTGAACCTAAAATCTTGTGCCGCGCTTCATTCTTTTACTGTATTTGCTGAAGCTACCTAAAACAATGTAGTTTTTTTTAATTAAATTCTTCTTTATAATTAGGGATAGAATATAAATATGTACTATTTACAGATCCATCCATTTATTTATTTTACGTAAACATGCATATGTATATATTAATATTATTATATGTCTTAAATGCCTACTTATTTACATTTTTATAATTAAGGATATTTACATAGCTTTATTTATTTATTTTATTTTATTTGCATGTATACATTATTTTTATTTATTACATTTTTATATTTATTATTTACACAGCAAAATCCCTAGAGTTAAATTAACTCAGATTACATATGGTCCTTCTATATAGTGTTAAAGTAACACAGAAGCAGAGTTAAAGTTAATGAGATAATTAAGTGATTAATTTATGATTGAGCATTAGTGATAAACACCTGCTGTTAACAAGCAGAATCACTGAATAGAAACACAATAATTACAAATGACTTCCAGCCACAGCCTTAGATGAAATCAACTGAAGACTAAAGACATTAAGGGCCCTATTTTAACGATCTAAACAAAGTGTAAAGCACACGGCGCAGGTGCACTCAGGGCGTGTCCAAATCCACTTTTGCTATTTTAACGACGGAAAAACGGTCTGTGCGCCGGGGCGCATTTTTGAAATGGGTTGTCCCTATTCTCTTAATGAGTAATGGGCGTAACGTTCAATCAACCGATCAGAGTGTCATCTCCCATTCCCTTTAATAGCGAGATGCTCGCGCCATGGTGGATTACTATTTACATGGCGGAATTTGTTGGCGGAAAAGCTGAACGCTTTTCAAGCGAAGAAACCGATCTGCTCGTGCGCAAAGTTAAAGCGTGCGAGCAGATCTTCTATGGGACAAGCAGGAATCTACCAAAGCTTCCCGAGGTAAAGAAGGCGTGGGATGAATTGGTAGTGATTGTGTCCGTTATAAGTAGTAATAGGCTGAATTGAAAATAGGTAGCCTAATTCTAATACACGCAATGACTATTCATCATTACATTTTTATATTTATGTAGCCTACACAATAATATTCTTTTACACTGTAATCCTTTTGTTTTTAATATTTGGCATGTTTGTGTGATGCGTATCCACTGTGGACGCGCCCAGAGGCGCAGTTTCTACCAACGCGCTCTAACAAAAAAATATTGCACCATTGACTTTAGACTTTAGACCAGGTTTGAGTTGGTCTATGGCGCAGTCTATTTTCAGCTCCTTAAAATAGCAATGCGCCGGCAATGCGCCTGAACACACCTCTTTTTTAGACCAGCACGCCCATGGGCGCACTAACTGGCGCAAATGCATTTACTAATTTAAGGACGTGACGCTGAACGGGAAAACGCGAACGACGCTGGACGCAAACTAGCGAACACACTTGCGCTGCGCCTTGCGTCGCATTGCACCGGGTGTATTATAGGGCCCATAATCTCTCAAGATCTGAATAAACAACTCCACAAACAGCATATTATCTTTAACTCTACTTCAGTGTTATTTTAACTCTATGTAGAGAGGGACCATATGTTCTCTGATCAGAGTTGATTTAATTTTGCTGTGTAAATGTATTGATTTGATGTATTGAAATGTATCTCTTCATTACGGCACCTGTTAGTTGGTGGGATAAATTAGGCAGCAGGTGAACATTTTGTCCTCAAATTTGATGTGTTAGAAGCAGGAATAATGGGCAAGTGTAAGGTTTTGAGCGAGTTTCACAAGGGCCAAATTGTGATGGCTTGACGACTGGGTCAGAGCATCTCCAAAACTGCAGCTCTTGTGGGGTGTTCCCGCCCGGTCTGCAGTGGTCAGTATCTATCAAAAGTGGTCCAAGGAAGGAACAGTGGTGAACTGGCGACAGGGTCATGGGCAGCCAAGGCTCATTGATGCATGTGGGGAGCGAAGGCTGGCCCGTGTAGTCCGATCCAACAGGCGAGCTCCTTTAGCTCAAATTGCTCATGAAGTTAATGCTGGTTCTGATAGAAAGGTGTCAGAATACACAGTGCATCACAGTTTGTTGCATATGGGGCTGCATCTGAGCTAATGCATTTCTTTTCTTCTGTGCCTTAGGTGTATAAGGGAGATGAGTCGTCCTTCCAGCTCTTCGGCCTGCAGTGGAACACAGATTACCGCGTGCGAGTGTTTGCATGCAGGCGCTGCACAGACACCAACCAGGAGCTGTTCGGGTCCTTCAGCCCATCTGCCCACTTCAACCTGCGGCGCTCTAATGCCACACTGGCTGTGGAAGCGGACGTCACCAGGGCGCCCATGGGCAAAACCTTTACAGATGAACAGTTTGCCGGCCTCATAGTATTTGGGGTGGCCTCTCTCTCTGTCTTAATGGCCTTCCTGCTTCAGCTTCTGATTTAGAAGCATGAAACATTGTGTTCTTGTCTGTCACTTGAGTTTTTAAAGTAAAGCTTGCAAAACCATTAATGCAAGTATAAAATTTTTGGTCATTGACCAAAATACACTTAAGAACAGCCACCTGAGCAGATTTCATATTATTATTTTTTATAACAGTTTCTTTTTCTTTTTTTTTTACCGTTTTTCTATTAGGTGAGTTACAGCTTTAAGAAATCAGTAATGATGAAACGTACTGTTCGGCGTCTGTGCCTGTTTTTTTTGTTTAAGATGCTGTAGCATATTTTTATATTTAGTATTTAGGAGATTTTTAACACTAAAGTAATAAGTGGGTCTCAAAATTTCGGATCTCAAGTTATGCAAAAGTGGAGTCTGAGGATGTTCTTTGTTAATGGTCAGTTTTGATTACCTTAATTCAGTGTCTAGACAGATAAACAGCACCAGTGCTCTCTTTCCCTTATCTGTGCCCCTGGAAAGTCTGTCTGAAAGCTTCTTAAAAGCTTTATTCTTTCATTTGTCTTTAAAAAAAAAAGGAAAGAAAAAAAGGGGGTCCTTGGGCCTTCTGTACAAAAAAAAAGGAAAAAAGTCAAAAAAACACCAGCAACTGTCAGTCCAAAGAGAGTCAAATGACAGTCTTTGCAATCAATCATCAAAGTACAGTGTTGTGAAGTCTGGAGTGTTTGTACCTCAGGGACTTGTGAGGGCCAGAGGTGATGTGAACCTGTGCCTTTAAATCCGCAATTCCAAACTTTCATGACAAATCATTTCAGATCTGCTGCTTTCAGTATTCCATTAACCCTTCACCCTGGCCACATACAGTACATGATCGTGTTTACCAGTTCAATCAGCCCTTAACCAAAGTTAGTGAGCAAAAAAGGTATACAGTAACAGTTTTGTTGGATTTATTTATGCTATATACTTTTTCTTTATAATGCAAATCACAGTGCAATCTTCATTTATTTATTACAAGAATCAAAACTGTCATATTCAATATTTTCCTCATGTAGCATGTCTTTTTATAGGGGGGTTATGAGAAATCTTTATTATTTTTCCAAATATACCACAGCATTTTAACATCATTAACCTGTCTTATTTCAGATATATTTGTACTGTTTGTTATTCTGTTTTGGCTTTAGTTCTGAAAATGTTGATATCTGATCAACCTTGTGATTTCATCTGCACAAACAGAAAGTTTAAGCCATGTCTTGGCTTTATTTTAGGTTTTTTTTCTTTCTTTCATTCAACTACTCTTCATCTTATAAATGTTTTGCTGAACTTTTTTGACAAACATTCCATTGTTTTCTGATTAAAAGAAGTTGAAATGACTTGACACTAGAAAACTTGAAGTGGAAACACTTGAAGAACATTTTTTTTTTTTTACTTAAAGAACTACAGACCCAGAATCTTAAGTGAAAAACAGATTTTTTCTTTTTAATTTTTTTTTTTATTATTTTTTATTTAGCTGGATATCAGGTAATAAGTGGCCTAGACATAGTTTTCCATGCTTGCATATTTTTTCATTAAAATCATTCCATATTACCATTTTTTTTAAAACATAACTGTCACATTTATTGATGTAAATTATAATCGTAGACATTATATTTAAAAAAAAAACTACCATATCAATTTAAATGTATAGATATTGAAAATACTACCCTTTGTATTTAAGATGATTATGTATCTGTAGCATATATGTAATATATTTATACACAATAAATTTTTAAAAATTTCTGAAACAATTTGAGGTGTTTGTATTTCATTTATGACCATCAGTTATATTAGCTTTTATATTTTAAATATTTTTATTTTATTATTTATATTTTATTTTTACAGGAGGACACAACAAACATTTTTATTGGATTTTCTGTGCGGAGTCATATAAGACTGTTATATATGTGTGTGTATTTATAAGCAATATCACATGAGTAGCTGTGCGATATTGGTGTATATCAGCACAGCTGTGATTCGGCCATAGGCACAAGGCCGCAGGCCGAGTAACTTTTAATGTAATTTAATAATTTAATATTAAGGCTATATTTAACTTGTAACCTGTAGCGTAGAGCACTGCTTTTGTACGTTTGACTGAATTGTACAATTGTGTTTATTTGCTGTTGTCATTTATAATGGCTATTGTTGTTAATTTAAATATTATTTTTTATAAATAATATGTTGTATTTCGTTTTGCGAAAGGGTCCAGTAGTGCTTAATATGTATTGAGTTAAAGTTATATTAATACGCCATTAGATGGCGGCAAACTTTACAAGTGAATGAGTCAGTCGCAAGAGACTTTTAAATTGAAAGGGACTTTTGTAAACAAAGGATGTTATTTTAGCGACACTTAATAGAGGGTATGCACGTGACGTCCCGTCGACCCTTATGACTGCGGTCACGTCCACTGAGTGGCAAAAGACTGAGTGGCGACGTTTGTTTTCAGCGTGCATGTCGCAAAAAAACACAAAAAACACTTCCAAAACGGGAAAGAGCTTTTTGATTGACTGTACAAATAGCGTTGACACAAAACTTTAGGTATATATTTAAAAACTGCAGAAAGCAACAGAAAAATAAGCAGATGGATCACTGAAATTCACAGAAACAACTGGACTCCAGCAGAGAAAAATGAATTTGCAGTTATCATTTTGTGTCAAATTGTTGGATTTTGAGGTAAAATCATACCGTATATATTGTATTGTTATATATTATGTTGACAACTCATTAAATAAATATTTGCCATCTTATATTCTGCATAATTTGGTGTTTTTAAATAAACAACGCTGACAAAAACTATACTATAAAACTATGTTTTAAGGCTGGACAATATGACGATATAACATTGATATAAGTGATTACGCGGATTTAGACCGATATTGGAGTTAGGCTATATAAAATATTCACAGGCAGATTTGCTTTATGTATTTCCCCACCGTCGAAATCAGGCACATATAAATGTCAGGAAACACGATTCCTGGCTGCATATCAATATCCATGGATTAGGTTTATTTGACATGTTATAAGGAACACTTTCGAGTCGAACCTTTAGTGTAATTCGTTAGTTTTAGTCGCGTTTTCGCAGTTTCCCCTACTAAGTTCAGTCATGCAGCAGGTTCTTTTGCCACTCAGTCCACCTGAGGGAGCGCGTTTTCGGCGGGAAAGTGACGTCGTTGCATACCCTCTATACTCTTTGGCCGAGATGAAGCTGTTCTCGGCGGGTATACGAGCACTGAATGGCTGCTGATGGCCAGGAGCTCACATCTCTGAAAACGTCTAAACGAACTGTAAAATAGGCTCTATGATAGCGTAAAATATGTGTCACATATTTCAGGTCTAAACAACTACATTCTCGCCTAAAAAAAACTTTTAAAACTACAGTTTGTGGTACAACAAGTGTAGTATTTGTAAAAATTACGATGGATTTGCTCGGCTGCCATGACTGTCGCTTTAAGTGGAGTGATAGGCTACAAACGGTGAAAAGGTAGGAGTGCTGTTATAACTAGAATATAGCACGGCTCTCAGCCTATCAGATTCAGTTCCAGAAAGAACTGTTATATATATATATATATATATATATATATATAATCAGATACTATACTACAGTATTTCCAAAAACAAATACGGGACAAGCTGTAGTTAATAACACAAAATCCATTTTAATTTTAAAATCAAGTAATACTGCATGACATCAAAACCTTATATTACACAATAACACGTTCCAGAAGTTGTGAATAAAAAGCATATAGACACAATATATCAAATATCTTTCATAAATATTTTCATTAACAAAAACATATCTCTGCTCAGTGATTCTCAGTGTTTTACAAGCATCTTCAGAAAATCTTAATTAGAATGCCATTGCCAACAAGTAACATATGCTGAATTCAAACACAAAGCTTACAAACACAGCATTGTTCACAAACCTGCAATAAGTGCACTTTTTATGGTTGCTACGCATTTATGAAACATGATCCAATAACACAAGCTTGGTGATGTGCTTTCAATGGCATGGGTTGTTATCATTCAGCACCATTGTATCTCTCCCACATAGGGTACAATGTTAGAGTGCTTACATCTACAGTGCTCTGTCATCCAGTACTTCACACAGTTTAAGGCATTGGGTAGAGTATGTTTGCATGAATACCAGTGTAAAGGGAATTGTCACACTGCTGGTGTTTGCTGATGATGGTAATACCTGTGCATAAACATTATCATAAAATGCACTAATATTTGGTGTAGCCTATGCACTAGATATGTTGCACCTAAATGAAAAAATGCAAAAATTATATATTTAATCATTATTTTAAATAATAAAAAAAGTTTCAGTCAGCATTACAATACTTTAATATACTTGATGTATTTAGGGCTCAGAAGTTTGATGATTTTTTTACTGCTATATACAGGCTAAATTGAAAATAATATGCAATGGCTTGTATGATATCAGATGACTCAGTGGATGGTTGAAATTAAATGCATAATCTCAATATCGCCAAAATTATGAGGTTAATGTTGACTGTCCTTTTCATTCTCGTTCAGTTTTTTTTCCGTCTTTTTAGTCTGTGTTGAAAAGTGCACGTTTCAATACGTCTTTTCCTATGTCACGTGCTCCAGCTGTATTCATTCCACACCGAAAAACTCTCCGCGTTCACGATGCTCTGCACTGATCGTCCGGGAGCGCGCCTCACTCCGAACAGTTTGCACGCCGCGCTCCTGTACTTCTTCGACATGATGTTGTAGAGGATTGGATTGATCGCAGCGCTGAGGTAAAACAGCACAAATGAGACCAGGTTGCAGTATTCACTGATTTGGGAGATGAAAGGAGAGTTGGCCTCAGATGACTTTGAGAAAAGATAACGACCAACGTGAAATGGCAGCCAGCAGAGAACAAACGCAAGAACCACCACAGCTGATAAAGGGAGAGAGAAAGAAAGTTATTGTTTTTTATGTTTTAAAGTTTTTAAATTGAATTATATAAAAATACATACATTTAATACGATATTCTATCAAAAAGTGTGTTTAAACATGCTTAGTAACAGTTATTTCGAGTAGAAAATGGATAACTGATCCGACTGAAGTGTTTCTTAATCGCTAACAAGAACTCGAGTCATTATTCGTCATACGTTGTATGTTTTGATTCACTAAAGAGAAGTGAATCTGATTCCCGAATATGTTTTTGATTCAGAACCGAACAAAGAGTCATTTGTTTTGGAATCATATTACCTCTAGAAGCTAAGGATGCAGTTTTTGGTTCCAAGTAATAGTTAATGGTCTATAAAGTTGTATGATAAAAAGTATTAATTGTGTATGACAGAAAAGAGCGAATTTTAGACCATCAAAAATTAAGATTTTCAGGACTGATTGGAGGATTTTTTTTTTTTTTTTTTTTTTACAAAATTAACAAAAAAACGTTTATTCTGATTATGATTAATAATTAATGTACATTGTAATATCAAAATATAAATCAATGTACATTAGTATAATTTTATATTTTATTGTAAAATAAATATTTTTAAATATTGTTTTTAATTAGAACACTATATTTGGGGGGAATCACCGTAAAATCACCTCTCGTGGCTTATTGCTTTATGCACATAGCATTTAATTAGCAAGATGTAAATAGATATTTATTAAATTAAATAATTGTTTTAAAGAGAAAACAAATGTCAGATTTTCTGAATAAACCCCACGCGACACATACTAATATATATATGAGATTTTCAAACATATAATAAAATATACAAAGTATTTGTCCGACTTTTCAGGGCACCGTTGAGCTCACCTAGCATTTTGACCGTTTGTTTATTGTTCTTATCCCGACTAGAAATTGGTCCGACTGGATTCTCCTTTCTTCTCCAGAGCCTTCTGCCTATGAGGCTGTATAACACTGTCAAACAGAGGACCGGGAGGAAGAAAAACACACTGGAGACCCAAACCATCATAGTAAGCAGTCCGGACCGGATGGCATATTCGGTCGCTTTACACTCATTGGTTTCCCAGGGGTTGGTGCCGTTCTCGTGCTCGACCCCAACCAGAATGAATATGGGTCCCGCGCTGCACAGAGCCACAGTCCAGAGGAGTAAAATCACTCCTTTTACCCGACCCCGCGTGACGATGACTTTTGCCCTGAAGGGAAAACAGATAGCGAAGTATCTTTCCACGCTCAGGGCGGTGATGTTGAGGATGGTGGAGTACGTGCAGCTTTCACTCACAAACTGAAAGAGTTTGCATAGCTCGTCGCCAAAGTTCCACGGTCGATAGCGCCAGACCCGGTACAGGTCGAGGGGCATGCAGAGGAAAATGAGCAGGTCTGAAAGTGCCATGCTGCAGAGGTAAAGATTAGTGGTGGTTCGCATGTCTTTGTATTTAGTGACCACCAAAATAGTCAACAGGTTCCCAGCAATTCCGACGAGGAACAGGAAAGAGCACGTCACTGTGATGCCAGTCAGTATAGGGACTGGGAAGAGATGGACCGGGTACTCAAAGTCCTCAGCAGTGGCATTACTGTCCATAACGTCCTCAGCACATAAAGTGATGCTGAACGGGCAGCTGGACCCGTTTGTCCAATTAGTCATTATGATGAAGTATCAGAGGATTTGCATGAGCTTAATGGCACCTCATGATTTCTTTTGTTGTTTCCATGCACATCTTACAGGTGTTCAGTGCACAGTATGAGAAGTGCACGCGAGTAACCTGTCAATGATGCGACTTGAGCTGCGCGCGGGGGGTACACGATCCACTCCACGCATGCGCATAGGATACCTTGACTAATTGTACTGTGAAATGCAGATTTGTGTACTTGTTCCTTTGTGGTGTATTTTGTATATTTGCAACTGTGCTTAGCGTTTTTAACATTTATAACAGATAAGATAGGCCTACTTATTGCATTAATAGAGCGATTGAAAGCTGGATTGCAAGGTGATGCGTAACATATGTTCATTTTATGCCACCTGGTGGTGTGACTAGACCATCTTATACAAAAGAATATGTAACAGAAAAATGAATCGTCGTGCTTTCCTTGAATAAATAGAAGCGGCGACCGCTGCTGTCCAGGGTGCTGAAAGCTGTTTGCCGGTTGATGATTGTTTGGTCATTTTTGGGTTTTTAATGAAACACTGCTGCATTCTCAACTAAGATTTTCCTCGTATTTGTTTTACCCTGCCACTATGGCAGCCTGTTTCCGCCACAGTTGAATAAAAAAAAAAATCTTTCCAGTCATAATAATGAGCAACTTTCTCATAATAATGAGTTAATGTCATACTATTCATAGTTTTCACGTGACGTTACACCCTTATAGGAACGCCCACAAAACAACAACGTTGTTTTGGAGGGCAAAACAACGCTTTCCTCCACTGCCTGCCATTCATTTTTTAACAGGTTTGTTCTAAGACTAAGATAGTAAGACAGTGATATTGAAATACCATATACCTTATTGATGATGCAGAATATAAACACATTATAAAGAAAACACAACCATTTAGCCTGTTGTGTTCATATTCTGGGCACATCTGCTCGCCTGTATATAGTATGCCTCTTCAATAAGGTTGAATTTGATCTTTTAACATCACTGTTTTAGTACATTAAGGCACTTTAAGTGTTTTTCACGTTAAAGGTGCCATAGAATGGAAAATTGAATTTATCTTGGCATAGTTGAATAACAAGAGTTCAGTACATGGAAATGACATACAGTGAGTCTCAAACTCCATTGTTTCCTCCTTCTTATATAAATCTCATTTGTTTAAAAGACCTCCGAAGAACAGGCGAATCTCAACATAACACCGACTGTTACATAACAGTCGGGATCATTAATATGTACGCCCCCAATATTTGCATATGCCAGCTCATGATCGAGGCATTACACAAGGGCAGCCAGTATTGACGTCTGGATCTGTGCACAGCTGAATCATCAGACTAGGTAAGCAAGCAAGGACAACAGCGAAAAATGGCAGATGGAGCAATAATAACTGACATGATCCATGATAACATGATATTTTTAGTGGTGTTTGTAAATTCTTTCTAAATGTTTCGTTAGCATGCTAATGTACTGTTAAATGTGGTTAAAGTTACCATCGTTTATTACTGTATTCACGGAGACAAGAGCCGTCGCTATTTTCATTTTTAAACACTTGCAGTCTGTATAATTCATAAACACAACTTCATTCTTTATAAATCTCTCCAACAGTGTGTAATTGGTAGCTTTAGCTACAGAGCACAGCCTCAAACTCATTCAGAATCAAATGCAAACATCCAAATAAATACCATACATGCGATTAGACATGCTGCATGACAAACACTTTGTAAAGATCCATTTTGAGGGTTATATTAGCTGTGTGAAGTTTGTTTATGCTGTTTAAGGCAGTTGGGAGCACGAGAATTTAAAGGGGCCGCGCATTTAATCGGTGCATATTTAATGATGCCCCAAAATAGGCAGTTAAAAAAATGAATTAAAAAAAATCTGTGGGGTATTTTGAGCTGAAACTTCACAGACACATTCAGGGGACAACTTAGCTTTAAGTGTTCTAGAATGTTCTGCTGTTTTTTTTTAGTAGTTGAAATACTGCAGCAGGTGCTGTATATGGATCACAAGCACCCAAAACTTGCTTTTTTGTTCAAGTTTTTGTTTTTCTTCTTTTGAATTTGAAAATTGGCAAGTCCATAATGCAGTGGTATGCATGTTTTGCCCTCCAGGCCTCTGTGGCAGTCACGTGACTGAAAACTATGAATTCTGGAAAAAATAAGAAGAAACTTCCTCATAATTATGACTTAAGGGATAGTTCACCCAAAAATGAAGATATTTTAAAGAATGTTGGTAGCCAAGCAGTTGACAGTAGTCACAGACTTCCATAGTATTTTTTTCCTACTATGAAAGCTGATGTCTGCATCAACTGTCTGATTACCAACATTCATACAGGTTTGGAACAACTTGAGGGTGAGTAAATGATGACAGAATTTTCATTTTTGGGTGAACTATCACTTTAGTTTCTATTAATAATGATAAACTTTCTCATAATAATGACAAAGACTGTGTCAAAAATTGCCCGGTTCCCTTAAATAGGGCACTATTTGATGGGACAACCATTTGTAGGCTGAATCCCAAATGGCACACTTCTATGCACTTTTGGTCTTGTCGACTACAATGGCTGCTGTGTGCGCGTGTTCATTAAGTCCAGAAGACCTTAGGGTGTCCCATTCATCATTTTAGGTTTCAGAAGGGTGCTCGCAAGCGCCCCCATTGCGGCCGCCATGTGCCCTCAATGCGCACTTCAGCTGAGCCTACACTCAGAGGAAGATCGTGAGGGTTTATGCTGCCAATTGGGATTCAGCCGTCGTGGTATCTGGATTCCTAGGCCTTTTCCCAAATGGCACACTTCATGTGCACTTTCGGTCTTGTGGACTTACAATGGCTGCCACGTGTGCATGTCCCACGAGACCTTAAGGTGTCCCATTCATCATTTTAGGTTTCAGAAGGGTGCTCGCAAGCGCCACCTTTGTGGCCACTATGCATCCTCGATGCACACTTCAGCTGAGCCTACAAGTCTGCGAGCTACGCAGAGGACTTTACCCGGCAGTCAAAGCGACATTACGTCACGAAAGTGCAGACTCAGAGGAAGACCGTGATGGTTTAGGATAGGGGATAGGGCCATAGTCGATGTTGGCTGAATCCCAAATTGCACACTTCTAAGCACTTTTAGTCTTGTGGACTTACAATGGTTGCGCGCGTGTCCGTTAAGTCCACAAGACCGTAGGGTGTCCCATTTGTCAATTTTAGGTTTCAGAAGGGTGCTCATGGGCGCCCCCTTTGCGTCCGTATTGCACCCTTGATGCACACTTTTGCTGAGCCCACACCGGTGCGAGCTCTGCGGCAGACTTCTTCAGACTCGTAGGAAGACTGAGTGTTTAGGGTGCCATTTGGGATTCAGCCATTATCGAGTGCACTCATTCAATCCCACAATGCACTGCAATAACAAGTGTACATTGTATTAATGGACCATGTATGGAATAGTGAATGTGGGAATAGTGGGCAATTTTGGACACAGCTTTAGTTTTAACATTCTCGTAATAATGACTTAGGGTGCGTCTCAGTCAGCTCCCTATTTCAGTAGTCAGGGCACTGATCAGGGAGTCAGCTATTACAGAAGCTGTCTCAATCGCAAAATCCTTCCAGTGCACTGGAGCGTTCACTCCCTAAAAAATCCCTTGATGCAGCGCAAAATCCAGGGAGCATCAATGCTCACTATGGCTGTGTCCGAACTCACCCCCTATACCCTTAAATAGGGCAATATTTGAGGTGACAGCCATTTATAGGGGTGTCCAAAACCATAGTGAACAGGTGCACTCATTCAATCCCAAAATTCACTGCAATAACAAGTTCACAACTGATGTAAGTTCAGTGGTTAGAGAATACCCATAATGCACTGTGAGAGTCACGCGCCGAATGAATTCCTGAATCTGACCAGAAGATGGCACCCGCTGCTGAATCATCCATTAGGCTAATCCATTTTCCAAACTCCTGGTCCAAAAAATCCTTTTTATTTGGTTATTAAATTGTTTAATTAAGTTTTATTGATAGTTTCCATGACAGAGTTCAAGATAAATCTTTTCATCTTGCTTCTGGAGCTGCCAGTTTGCTAACTTTCAAAATAATTATTAAAGGGTTAGTTCACCCAAAAATGAAAATAATGTCATTAATTACTCACCCTCATGCCGTTCCACACCTGTAAGACCTTCATTCATCTTCAGAACACAAATTAAGATATTTTAGTTGAAATCCGATGGCTCTGTGAGGCCTTCATAGGGAGCAATGACACTTCCTCTCTCAAGATCCATAAAGGTACTAAAAACATATTTAAATCAGTTCATGTGAGTACAGTGGTTCAATATTAATATTATAAAGCGACGAGAATATTTTGGTGCGCCAAAAAAAACCAAAAAAACGCCTTATTTAGTGATGGACAATTTCAAAACACTGCTTCAGGAAGCTTCAGAGCATAAATGAATCAGTGTATTGAATCATGATTCAGAAATGCGTGTCAAATCACCAAGCTGCTGAAATCACGTGACTTTGGCGCGCCGAACCGCTGATTCGACACGCTGATTCATTATGCAGGCCTCATGGAGCCATCGAATTTCAACTAAAATATCTTAATTTATGTTCCGAAGATTAACGAAGGTCTTACGGGTGTGGAACGACATGTAATAAATACCAGAATTTATATCCGCGAGAGCAATTAGAGAGCAGACGACTTACGCTTTCGAATCGCTCTTGCGGTACTTTGATGTCATACACCGATCGGTCTTTGGAGCGCCGCTTCAAGTCAAACACACCAAGTGAGAAACTTCCTATTTCATTTAAGCATGCACAAAGCAGCAGTTCAGAAGGGAGTGGTAAGCTAGCGCCATCTGCTGGTCAAATCGCTGTAAATGCGAGAACAGCAAACATGGCATGCTGTAATCTACAAAGTGCAATTTATAATACCATTATTAAATAACATTAATGATATGTATATCTTCCATACTTTTCCATGCACACGAGAAGGTGTGGAACGGATGTGTAGAGCGGTTACCGTTATAACGAACGTCTCCTGCTTGTGTTCACCGGTCTAAACATACAGGACCAGCAAACACAACGTTCCCATATTGTTCCCGTTTGGTTATTTCTGGGAACGTATTCTCTGTTGGTTCTTTTTTGCAAACTAAAGAGAACGTTCCCAGAACGTTCCCTGCAGGTTATTTTTAGATTTTATTTTTATAACCAAACTAATGTTGCAGAGAATCTATTCTAATGCTAAAATGTGTAATTTGTTAAAAAAAAATATACAATATTTAGCAGAATTACATGTCTGAATCAAATTTAATGTAGCTTTTAAAAAATTAGTTCAGTCAAAAAGCATTATTTTAAGATAGTTAAAAATATTAAGCCAGGTAAAATCCCCCTGAAATCAAAATTTGTATTTCGAGTTGCATGAAGTCATTAATTATGAGAGTTTCAATTTTATATATATATTTTTATTTTTTTTTTTTACTCAAATATGGCTGAAACAATTTTCCGCCACAGATTTCACAAAGGCTTTATTTTGCATTTCAAGTGGTTTGCTTTTCAAAAATGTTTGTTTAAAATATCTGCATTTTTGATCATCACGTGAGGTGGTAAGGAACACTAATCTTCCGATTTTCACCACACGATGGCAGCATTGTCACTTAAAAAACCAGTGTCCGCGTCTATGTGATCTAATTACTAGCTCAAAATATTTCAAGAAATGTTGACAACGTAAAGAATTTGAGCAAAAAAATGTTTTGTTTCTTTTGTTTGTGTGGTTAAATATTCCACTAAAAACCCCTTCCTGCTTTTCCAGTATATTGGGTTTCAAGGTGCGGATTGTAACAACAATCCTGACAGACAGCAAGTTGCATCCGGTTTGGTATATAATTTGCACACACACAAAATATTTTAAAACATTTGAAACATGATTTGACCATTATCATCTTTGGAACCACACATTTACTGAAAACAAACGACCATACTGAAAATAAATAATGTCAATAATTTAAAATATTCCTGCTATGTGTACAGTCTCTTCTGACCATCAGAATCTTTCTGATAGCAAGAAAGGAAAATATGCTTCCTTTGTGTCATTAAAATCGTAGTAACACTAAAGCCACGTTTGGCATGAATGAAGGGGCCTCAACGACTGTCATGCCTGCTGATGCAAGATCAGATTCTGTGCTTTAGTAAACAAAATGAATTGTGATAAAATGTCTGATAATCTCAAAACCATATGAATTATTACATACAATAAAAAAGCATGATAAGGAAATTTAAAAGAAGTGAAAAGGTGAACCCCTCATTTGTGTGAGGTAAACAGAACATGAGCTGAAATTTTGTGAGCAGTGTGCCTACACAGCCATTTTTGTTTGGTCTCAGGACGTCTATGGCCTCGTTTACACTGTCAGAGAAATGTGACCCATTTTTTGCTCATATGTGACACAGATCGGATGTGTTCTATGACTGTAAACAGGGAAAAAACGCATGCATTCGGATTTTTCGAGATCGGATTCAGGACTCATTCATATGTGGAAATAAATCAAATATGTGCCAACTCTGTTGATAAGAGCTGTGGTTAAGTCTGACGCAAACTAATTTTGTAGCCTAAAGCACTGTTTTCTGCTGTCTAACCCTAACTTTATTAGCTACCCTTTTTATTTATTGAGCCGTTTTGCTGGTGGGGACTGTTGGGTGGTTTCCATGTTTCATATGAAACATATAGGCTGCAGGTAATCACAGCCATGCTAATTTATACAGCAGTTCTGACTGTAAATATGCAAAACTGTTCATTATTCAACACAACTATTTGGAAAATATTCAACAAAATCGGCCTGTTTGTTTAGTTCTTCACCAACTCGCTGTCTCCACAGAAGAATACACGCTAAAACCATGGGCGTTTCCTCCAAGGAGGCAAGGGAGGTAGAGCCTCCTCAAAAAAATTGGATGAGAAAATAATCCATATTACATATAAAACAACACAAATATTACAAACATTAAAAAGAGCACAAGTCACACGTATTTCTAAAGGAACACAGCCCAACAGTGACACCCACAGGTAAAGGTACAGCAGGAGTCATGCCTCCCTTTGCTCTCATAGGAAACCATAGAAAATCATCAGACCCCCGGCGTGCGGTGGGTTTTGTGGGCGGTAATTGAGAATGAATGGGGGAAAGTCACGTGAGAGGTACAATGTCTCCATTGTGCTATGATTGGATGTAATTGGTTATGATTGGTTTGTGCGTTAAATCCCGCCTCTTGTTGATGCGCACGATCCCCGCGTCAGTTTGACTGAACAAATGATGGCGTCAATGGGAAGACTAATTGAAAAGTAAGTAAACAGATCACCCAGTAGATATCACCACTTTATGTCACGTCAAAATCAAACTTGAAATGGACTGAAAGCATGATTGTCAATTTTTTTTTTTGAAGTGTCCAACATTCCACGCTTCATTTTTTCCGTTATTTTAGTGCATCATCGGTGTATTTAAAGTGTACTTTTTCTTTTTGGAATTTTCAGTGTGAACGCACTACTTGCACTATTTATACTTAAAAACGTCATAGTGCATAAGTATGCAAATTGGGACGCACTTGACTTATCTTAAAGGGACTTTGACCCAGCCTGGAACTCCATAAATGAGTGGACCGGAGCGACAGAGTTTCCCCACTCCTCCCAATACTCCTCCAATCGTTCCGTCATCACTCGATACCATACCCATTATGGGTTTTCTCACTCCCCGCTTATTGAGAGAAACCCGCGCCGAGCAATGTTGTGGAGAAGGGAACGCTGCCAAAGCCACTTGGAAAAAGCATAAAGCCTGCGGTACACAGGGAAGGAGACAATAGGCCGTTTTTTTAATGGATGTCAATGGAGGAGAGGCTTCACTATGCGGAATAAACTGCTTTTGTGGGAAAACGGCTTGTTATGTGATCTATTTTTAAGTGTTTACATGGGGGAAATAAATGCTTTTTTATTATGAATCAGTTTAAGGCGCTTCTCTGTCCGCAAACGAGAACGACAACGAAATTCAACGACGTCAAAGCTGTAGCCTAATGTGATTGGTTATCGAGGCACACGTGATCCCAAGTTAGCCGTTACGCTTTTTCCAATGGTAGAGCGACAGACCCTCATATCTCCAAATAAGACCATCATCTCTGATGCTGCATTTTGACTTTTGATTTTAAAACAACAATCTCCGCGGTCGAACAAAGACAAAGTGAGTGATACAAATACTCTTGGAAAGCTTCTTGGCTAATTAAATGTTTGACATTTATACAGGTGACAACTTGAGACTAACTAAACCCCTTTTAAAAATTCTTATAAACTACTCAAACAAACGTGTACGTTTTACTTAATAATTTTCAAAACCAGATGATGACCAAACAGATACCAGCATATGAACACGACAATTTATATTTTTAACACATCTCGGCGGGTGTGGACTCAAATGTATAATTTAAATGGGCGGGTCTGTGAAGAAGAAGGAAGCGCGAGCCAGATGATCCGCGTTCACCTCCTCCTCTCGTGCTGACTTTATATCTGAGAAGCGGATTCAGAGCACTGCGGACGTGCCTCCAGTTTTTTATCAGGTATGTTTACATGGCTTTTATGATTAACTAACGCACTGTTTTCTGGGTAGAAATGAACCTAGTAAGTTTTAACACGCGAAAAGTAATGACTTGAGAGTACTGTACAAAGCTAGACCTGTGTCCTAATGCAGCAACGAGTGAGAGACATGTTTGAAACGCATGGCAACAGAAGGTGGCAGCCATATATTTCATCTGGACTGCATCACATCAGATGAGTCTATTAAAAAGATTTAATTTGATTTGTTTTGATTAACTAGAGTATGAGTATGACACCTTTCAAATTATGCAGTTATGTTATTATTGCCCACACCCAATCATTTTGCAAGGCAAACAACCTGCTGTACCTGCAGGGCAACTTCTATGACTTGAATGGATTCTTAGTTACAAAAAGCCACTAGAGCTGAACTGACAAACAGAAGAGTAGGGCTACGTATTTATCACGTGTCAGTCATTGCGTATGTAATTTTGCAAAAGAAAATATATATTTTATTCAAATGTAGGTTTAAGATTGGCAGATGAACCTTTTACATAAACATGAATTATGTTATAATTGTTAAAGTTGTCATGACCACACAGTATTGCATAGTTTGTAAAGTATTTTAAAGTTTGTGTGGTGATTTTATTTATTTTTTGTAATAAGTACAATCCCCTTAAGGATCTTGGGACGGAATGGGAGTGTCTGTTTGACTTAGTGGGAAGGTGTGCGATATGTGTTTGCCATTGTAAAGAGTTTCTATTTGACCCTTTGTACCCTAATGAGGCTAATTGTCACATCTGACAACAACTCACATTTAGATAATGTGTGTGTCTTGAATAGAGACAGTCTGTGATTGTGTATTACTGCACTTTCCAAGACCCATGGGTGTGGTTTCTGAGTATTACATCCATGGATCACAGGATGTGACAGGTCTATTGGTACAGCGGAGCTGTCAGGTGATAATGCTGATGTTATACAGGGGGAGACGCTTAATCTACATGTCATATCTGCTGTATGTTACATTGATAAAAGTGTTGCCAGGTTACAAGAGTTGCTAAACCACTTTTCCCCTGTAGCGATATCATCCTTCCTCCTCTTCTATTAAGCACAGGGGGCTGTACAAGATGTGTTACCACTTTTGCACGTTGAGCAAGTTGGTGGTGTTGCTTGCTCTCATTGTGGTTGATGTGCATCATCACACTTTGGATCCTCTTAGCAATGCACATGATACTGTTAGGTACAGTAGTTTTATATTTGTGAACCCTTTTATAGTCAATCCTTAGAGAAGTGTTTCTGTTTTTAATTATTTTACTAAGCAAGTAAAATAATAGTGACATGACCATGCATGGGTGCTAGCCTCAAGGGAAGAGGAAACAGAGCTTGTGGTCTATGTGTAATTTTATTATTTTTTTTCTCGAGGGACAGGAAGTTGAGTTCACCAAGGGAGGATGAGCAATAGTGATCCTGTGTTTATGCTTCATGTATCTGGGATTGTTCTAGAACCTCCACGCATGTGATCCTCTTTTTTATGAAACGACGCACAAAATCAGCGTTGTGTTACAATGCGATGTCCAGAGCGGTAGATATCCTGTCGATGCCAGTGGTTTTGTTAGTGGTTTTAGATTTGTGGTTGTACCCTGATGCTTGTCGAGATGCATTTGTGAGTCGCTTTCAATTAGAGGGGAATGACTGCCGGCTTAATGAAAGTCCTCTGACCAGACGCACGCTCAGTCGCTCTGTCTTCAGTTTTGCACAATAAACAGATGATGTCGCATGTCACGTCAGCCAGGGTAGTTTAATTTCTGATTTGATATTTGTGTTAAAGGGTTAGTTCACCTAAAAATGAAATTTCTATCATTATTCGCACTCATGTTTGTCTTCGGAACACAAATTAAGATATTCAAATGAATGCAAATTAAGATATGGTCATTGTTGGATAAAGTCGTTATTTTTTTGTTTTTGCACAAAAAGTATTCTCGTCGCTTCATAACATTAAGGTTGAACCAGTGTAGTCACGTTGACTGTTTAAATGATGTTTTTACTACTTTTCTGGACCCTGAATGTGATAATTATGCCGTTTTCTATGGGGGCTAAAAAACCTCTCAGATTTCATCAAAAATATCTTAATTTGTGTTCCAAAGATGAATGAAGGTGTGGAACGACATGAGGGTGAGTAATTAATGACAGAAATTTAATTTTTTGGTGCACTAACACTTTAAGTCTTACATTCTTTGGGATTTTCAGCCATTTTAAAAATTTCATTTTTGAGTATCACTGTCCTCTGAGTCTTGAGACACTGTTTACTGAGCATAATAGTGTTCATTAGGCATGAAAGAATTGCAATTAGCAGAGCTGGTGTGAAATTAAATCACGAGCTGTGTTTAATCAAATCCCAGTGAGTTTTAACAATGTTAAGTCACTTCTGCTTGCAGGATTATAGGAGGAAAATAAAATGGTAGTATGTGTTGGTCACAACTAGAGGGCGCTTACTCCAAAGATTTAACCTTGATCATGTCTGCAGTGTTTTGTATAAGTATACATGGATTTTCATAGCCAATATCCAATTATTTTCTGTTTTTACTGTTTACAACATAAAATTTGTCAGAAATCTCATTAAGGGACCAAAGGAATGAAATGCAATTTTTGCAGATGGTCCAAACAATATAGAAATGATTGTTTGAATAATTTAACTGCAGTGATAAACAGAGTTCTAGTGATAGTGCAGTGTGGATTCGGATGTGCTCAGATTGTTTTCCGATGTACTCTGCAGTGACATATTTATCTGCTTTCTGAACATTAGCTAGTAACATGCCTTCATTGTGCATTGATTTTCAATAAAAAATAAATAAATAAATAAATAAGGAAGGAAATTCCTGGCAGTGGTGTGTTAGCCCTCCTCTGTAATTCTTTATATAAGCCCTTTAGAAAAGCAGTAGGCAGGATGTAATCTATTGGACATGCAGTTAATCTATGACCAGCACACAGTGCCTGGCTAAAACTGATCAACACAGTCGCCAACTGATGTTGTTCAAGGGTGGGAATGAGTACAGAACAAAGCTTAGCTTTGTTTTAGATTCTAAATTGAAGATTCATGTCTGATCTGTGCTTGATTCAGGCAATAAATGATTTACAGTGCATTACATTGTTTTGTACATTTAGAAAATGGAGGTCCACAGTGGTACTTGAATTATTATTTGTCAATAGTTTTTGCTCTGATGGTTAAATTATGGAATTTACATACAGTTCAAGGAGAATGGTATTTTATTTTAACAAATTATAATAATTTTATTAAAGGTGCCGTAGAGCGCATTTTCAAAAGATGTAATATAAGTCTAAGGTGTCCCCTGAATGTGTCTGAAGTTTCAGCTCAAAATACCCCATAGAGTTCTTTTCTATTCATTTTTTTAACTGCCTATTTTGGGGCATTATTAAATATGCGCCGATTCAGGCTGCGGCCCCTTTAATTCTTGTGCTCCCCTCCCCCGAGCTTGCGACTGCCTTAAACAGCATAAACGAAGTTCACACAGCTAATATATCCCTCAAAATGCAAAGTGTTCGTCATGCAGTATGTCTAATTGTGTAAGTATGGTGGTTTACATTGATTCTGAATGAGTTTGAGGTTATGCTCTGTGGCTAACGGCTAATGCTACACTGTTGGAGAGATTTATAAAGAATGAAGTTGTGTTTATGAATTATACAGACTGCAAGTGTTTAAAAAATGAAAATAACGACAGTCTTGTCTCCTTGACTACAGTAAGAAACGATGGTAACTTTAACCACATTTAACAGTACATTAGCAACATGCTAACGAAACATTTAGAAAGACAATTTACAAAATATCACTAAAAATATCATATCATGGATCATGTCAGTTATTATTGCTCCGTCTGCCATTTTTCGTTATTGTTTTTGCTTGCTTACCTAGGCTGATGATTCAGCTGTGCACATCCAGACGTTAATACTGCCGTGTGTAATGCCTTGAACATTAGCTGGCATATGCAAATATTGGGGGCCTACATATTAATGATCCCTACTTCTACGTAACAGTCGGGGTTATGTTGAGATTTGCCTGTTTTTCGGAGGTCTTTTAAATAAATTAGATTTATAAGGAGGAAACAATGGTGTTTGAGACTCACTGTATGTCATTTCCATGTACTGAACTCTTGTTATTCAACTATGCCAAGGTAAATTCAATTTTCTATTCTACGGCACCTTTAAATTTTACTCCAATTTCACCAAATGAACACATTAAACTTTTGTATGTACACTTCTAGGGCTGCACGAGATATATAATATATATATAAAATGTTTTGTTTTTTTTTTTCTATTTTACTATATTTAATTTACAAGATAATTTATTTCTGTGATGGCAAAATTAATGTAATTTCTTTCAGAAATGAATCAGTTATGCTGATTTACAAACATGTTCAGCAAACATTTCTTATTATTACCAATGTTCAAAAAAAGAGTTGCTGCTGCTTTTATTTTTGTGAAAATTGGGATATAGTTTTTTCCCCCTAGAATCTTTGAATAATAATAAAACATACTGACCCCAAACTTTTAAACAACAGTGTTTTACTATTATGTAATTCTAATTCTTGCAGTTTTATTGAATTTTCGTCTAAATGTAATCATCAAACAAGCAATACAATAATATGGTACTAGCTTATGCGTATTATTATAGGTCAGGCCCAAAATGCAACAATATGTTACTCAATATTATTATACAATATACTGCATGGTATGCTGTTCCAGAGTTATATTTAGGGATGTAAATGAGGATTATAATGTCTCAGTCAACATAATATGAGTTGTTCAACAGATACTGGTTCTCTTTGTGTAAAGCAACATCACAGTTATGTCCTTTATCACATCTGTGGTGGCAGTTTTTGTTACTTTCTGCAGTATCTCAGGTTTCCATCACCACTGAAAGAGCCACAAGTGTTACATTTCAAACACGGGCGGAACGCGCTCTTTATGTGTGACTGCACGCCGTGTGGGTGTGTATGGACTGTCATGTCATCTGCCATGCAGTCCTACCAGGAGATGAACGTTTAATAACAGCTTTCAACAAGGACTGTGGGCTCAAACGCTGCTTTGTTTTAAATGCTATGCTAGGAGTCCAGAATCTGATGTGCAGCCGTTAGATTAACGGGTTAAGAGAGGGAGATCTAAGATGTTGAAGATAAGAGTAGTGTTATATAAGATGTTGGCTCAGAATCTTCTGGCAAATATTAACCTAAATAGCACTTTTCTGAGCATGAGATGTCAGTCTCCAAGAGGAGCGAAAAAAAAACGCATCCCACACAAAACATATGGCACAAGAAGCATCTCTGGAAGGGCTAGTAAGGCTCCTCCCTGTCTTGACATGTGACTACTGTTTCAGCCCCCATTACCCCCTCCTTGGACATATACTTCAGCACACACTGCTGTTTGCCTGTGAGCGCTGTAACAGTGTGTGTGTTTGACTTTGTTAAACGCTTTTGGTTAGTTTGACTTTTCTGGGGAGAAGAAGAAACCGAGGATAACCGAAATGATGGGGGCGTCTCTGCCTGTGTGCGGGCAGGTTAGTGAACAAGTTTCCTGTCATACCAACTTTGCATATATATATTTTTTTTCAAATGGACATATAACCTCTTTACAAATAGCTGAAAGGGTTTAGATCATATTTTCAGATCTTTTTTCTCTCTCAGATCATTGCATTTCAAACAGGCAGAAATGAGGAAGAGACTCATTCTGTCATGGGTCACTTTTTATTTTAGTCTGCTAGTTTAAAATGCATGTAATGTATACATACTCAGTGATCCAAAAGATTTGTGTTTGTACAGAGGGTGTGATTTCTTAGATGTTTGAGCACATGTATGTGGGAGAGCATGAGTCACTGCATCATGGCAATGAATGTAATATAGGCAGACATATTGTCATATTAATCAGAGATGAATATGTGCAGAATTGGATTTGAGTGCTGACTGATTTAAAGTCATCTAAACTGGATTTGTTTTCGTGAGTTGAAAACATGGAGTCCAGAATCTGAATTCAGCACCTGGTTTGCAGGAGACTTGGGGAATTTAGAGAGCAATGTATTCCTCCAGTGAACGCCGTCCACCTACCTGATTTGTATCTGGTAGCATATACCTCCCACCAACTCTTGCTATATACACAGAAAACATTGTCTATTTGCTTTTGGTTCTCACTAATCAGAATGTGGCTTGTTACAGCATTTTTTTTCTGTGCAAAACAGTGAAACAACAGTTTGGATGCACTTGACTGTTTGTTTTGCATGATGATAATAAATATATTTTGATAAAAAGGCTGAAATGCCTGAAATTTGTTCGGAGACAATTGCATATTTTTTATTTTATTTTTATTTTATTTGCCAGAATATATGGGAACATATAATAAGCAAAAAATATTGTTAGTTATACAAGATAGAAGATAAAAATAACAATAAAATGTAAGAATTTTTTCTTGTCACTATATAATTATTAGGGTTTTTTTATATTTCGAGTGATACTGATGGCATATATTAAAAAGGAAAAAAATCTATATTTCAAAATATTGTAATATTTTACCTCACAATACTATACTAATATTCTCACCTCAAAAATTACTTTAATTTTTCACATTGATATTTTTATGAAAAAGTCCTGCTGAATGAGATATTGCAACATAATGCACTAATAAACTAAAATAATCACAATAGTATCGCATCTGAACCCAAATATTAATATAATATTGTATTGTCAGGTCCCTTTCATTCATCTTTTCAATGTTATTTGAACCTTTATGGAAGTGGGTTTTTTCATCAGGGTAAGGTAAATTTGTAGTAGTTTCTGTTTGGATACTTGTGCAGGCAGGTGACGTTTTTGTGGCAATACCGGTTTGACCGACTGTACCGTTTACTGTTATAGAGAGACATGCTTCATTGCTGCAAACACAAGGTTACAGTGGCCATTTTTCCTGCTTCTGTGTTTGAAAAGACTTGGTCACTTGCCAGTTTAACAGATACCTTTCAACGAGCACTATTGGCTGTGCATTAATTACAGATATAGTCCCATTGGAGCAGCCTTCGGAACAATGCATGGCTCAGTAACTCGCAGCAGTTCCTGGATCGCTACAGAGCATGCAATCTTTTTTTAACCAAAAAGCCCATATTGTTAATCATTAAAGTGCAACCTACCATTTTGTTTTCATATATAAAAGAAGAATAAAACAGAAACAAAATAATTAAATGCTTTGCCAAACTATATTTTTACAATTTTTAAGAGAATGTGAGAGGTTCTGCTAAATTTGCTGTCATAATGCTAGGGTGTTATGAGTGGTTGATGCCAAGACCTTTTTTATGTAGTGGCTAGGGTGTGATGAGTGATTGCTAGGGCATCTCTTGGTGGATTGCAAGACATTATTTGGTTGTTTAGATAACATTAATTGGGATGCTGTTACTAGGAAATTCTGAATGGTTGCTAAGCATCTCCTAAGTGATTTCCAAGAAGTTTTTCTGTGGATGTTCTTGAATGCAGGTGCCAGGGGATTCTGAATGGTCGTTAGGGCATCTCTAAACCCCAAAGTATACTTCGGCTGCGCACTGTCCATGTGACGCAATTTTCGTCATCAGGTGGGTTCGCGGATGCTCCCGCACATTGTCCGCATGCAGCACAGTGTCCGTACGTATGACATAAGTACAACGGTGCATGCGTGAGTGATTTGAGCGTTTTAAAAACAGTCCACTAGATGACGCACACGCCGAACATGTCTTTTCACGTTTACAACCCAAAAAAAGGCTAGCACACTCAACTGAGTGCGAGACTGAGTGAAACGTGGAAAATGAAGTATACTTAAGTGCCTTAAGTTGTTGGGAGGGTGATTTCTAGTTTTTCTTAAAAGAGGTGATATAACAAAAAATGAATTTGATTTTCTAAAAGTTGAATATCCAATTACACCTGTAATCTACATTTTACCCAAAATTCATAAAGATCTTGTTAATCCACCAGGTAGACCCATCATTGCTGGTATGGGCTCATTAACAGAAAAAATATCGGTGTTTATTGACTCTTTTTTAAAATCTCATGTTCAAAGTCTTCCTTCTTTTGTACAGGATTCTATGGACATGATTAAAATATTACAGTCCATTACATTGCCTAATAATGAAATGTTTCTTGTTACTTTAGACGTGGAATCTTTATACACCAATATTCCACATGATGGTGGCATACAGGCTATTGAATTTTTTCTGGGTGATTTTTTCAGTAACAAGAGTCCTAGTATTGAATGTATTAAGACATTGACTACATTGGTGTTGACTAAAAACTTTTTTATGTATAAAGATGACTACTTTTTACAACTTAAAGGAACTGCAATGGGTAGCACTATGGCTCCCAATTATGCAAATTTATATGTTGGTCACTTTGAACATGAATGTGTATTTAATCCCAGGGTTAATTCTTTTTTACCTAATATTTTTTTGTGGCGTCGATATATTGATGATATTTTTCTCATATGGTGTGGCTCAGAAAATGAATTACTTGACTTTCTACATTTCTTAAATCGCAGTAGTGAACATCTCAAATTTACCATTTACTATAATGCCTCTCAGGTTAGCTTTCTTGACCTACTTATAATAAAAGATGATGATAAATTGGTGACAGATCTGTATAGAAAACCCACAGATAAAAATACGATTCTACATGGTCAGAGTTTTCATCCTACCAATTTAAAGAAGAGTCTTCCAATTAGTCAGTTTAAGAGGATTCGTAGGATTTGTACGTATAATGAAAGGTATGAGATACAATGTAAAGATTTATGTCAGAGGTTTTGCGAGAGAGGTTATAAAAATACTTGGATTAAAGAGGCTGTGGCATGTTTCGAAAATACTGATCAGCAAGAGTGCCTTGCTCGAACAGTGTCTAAACCGACCAATAATAGATTGTCTTGTATTATCCAATATTCCGCTCTAAGCAATGAGTTTGCAAACATCGTACGCAAACACTGGCATATTTTAAGCTCAGACCCTGCATTGAGTCAGTTTTATAAAGATCCTCCACGAATTGTCTATAAACGAGCCCCTAATATACGGCAAATGTTGGTCAGAGCTGACCAAGGATCGGAACGATCTACGAATCCCTTTTCAGTCCCTGATGGCAATTATAGATGTGGACAATGTGCACAATGCAATTTTACTACGAAATGTCACACTTTTAGTCATCCACACTCAGGTAAACAGTTGAAGATTAAGGGAATAATTTCGTGCAATACTAAAAATGTAATTTATATGATCAAATGTCCCTGTGGTATGGCCTATATAGGCAAAACAAAACGGTGCTTAAAAACACGTATAGCTGAACACAGAAGTAATATACGATTGAAGGACCAAAAAAATCCCATTGCTGTTCATTTTGATTCTTTTAAACATAATTTATCGACTCTTCGTTACTTAGGCATTGAACAAATTAAAGTACCTAGAAGGGGTGGTGATATTGATAAAATCTTACTACAGAGGGAAGCTTTTTATATTTATACATTGAATACTCTTTCTCCAAAAGGTTTAAATTTGGATTTTGATTTGAAACCTTTTTTGTGAATTTGGGTATAATGTTTGTTATTAGTGTTGATTTAATCATTGGGTGATGAATATGATGATTTGAAACAGGTGTGATTGATCATGTTGATGAAATGAATTGTATCTGGTGTCATTGACTATGTTGAGAAAATGCAAAGTAATTGCCATTTTGTCACTATCTACTGTTTGCCTGACCTGACGAAGACCTCTTTGGTCGAAACGTTGTCTTTTTATTAAATTCTGAGAGCAGCAATGGCAGTGTGCAGTTCTTTTTTGGTTTATTTTGGTGATTTCTAGAGCCACGTTTCCGCTGCAGGAACTTTCCCCAGGAACTAGGGATTTTGGGGTGGTACTCTGTGTGTTTCAACCTTAGGGTCTAAATGAACTTCCGGGTAAAAAAAATTCACCCTCAGAAAGTCCCTGCTCATGAGGTAGTACTTTTTCAAAATTCAGGGACTTTTGGGGGTGGGACTTGGGCACTGGTTGACATTGGTTGACTCCACAAAGCATTTTATTTCAACCAGCATTTTAAAAGTTGTGGTGCGTGCAGTAAGAGTTGTTTGCTATTTAAATCAACAAAAAATACGACCAATGGACCGATGACAAGGTTCAGGCTTTAAGCTTATATGCAGTGGAAATCCAGCAGAAACTGGAAAATCGTCATCAGACTAATTTGCCTAATCTTCACCGTACTTTACACCACGATGGAAACACAGACAGCAACAGGTCTGGGGGGAAAATTCCTGGAACAAATTGTTCTTGGTAATTTTGGTGGAAACACGGCTTAGGTGGTTGCTTACTGGCCCACTCACAAATCTATGGCCCTGTTCCAAATGGCACACTCCGGACTTGTGGACTTCCTCAGAGTCCACACTTTGGTGACATCATGTAGTGCAGACCTATAGGGCTCTTGACGCAAGTCCACAAGGGCGCATTGAGATGTTTTTTTGGGACAGACTCGATCGTCACACCGGAAATAATGGTCTGGTTGTTTTTTGACAGGAGCTGCAGGTTCGGGGAATATGCTGCCTATTGTTGTTGTTGTTGTTGTTTCTCCATGTCAACTACACAGCCTGCTTTTGCTTATGCCACCTGGGCATTAGACAATATATACATGCTTATTTAAATAATGTATACAGTTGTAATAATACATAATGTTCCATTTGAACTAAGATTACAATTTTAACACATAATAAACGTGCGTGAGTTTCGGATGAATTTACAGGTTTAAATATAAATACTAGGTTTACATATGACTCAGTAAAGCTCTGACATTCGGTTCTATTTATTTAATGAATCGTAATGCGATCGTATTATTCAACGCGCTATTATTATGTTTGAGATATCAACCACTGGCCAATGACCATAATGTTTGTAAACTGTAGGTAACAACTGGTAAAATGTACACCTAGGTCATAAAAACTGTAATGATACCTACACTTAAATATTTTCTTCTCCGCAATGTCATCAATTGCTCTTGAGTGAAATCTCCTCCCATCCGTTGTCTGATTGGCATTTCACAAGGATTCCTGGGTAGTTAAAGTGTGCGGAGCCTGCATCTATGTGGGCTTTGCGGAAGACCGCTTCAAGGGTACAAAGGGGGCGCTGCTGGGGGCGCTGCTGAGCACACTTCAGAGCGTTAAAATGCTGAATGGGACAGCCTACGGACTCGTAGACTCGGCGGGCACACGCAATTTACGAAAGTACGCATAAAGTGTGCCATTTGGGACAGGGCATATGTTATACTGGTCCTTAAATATGTCTTGGGTCTTTTTTTTAATTAGAATTTGGCATCCAGTTTATTGTCTGCCAGGTATAAATCATAACCCTGATCGCTTAATAGCACACCCTTCCCAAATAAGTACACGATTTGTGGTATCAGTCATGTTTGTAGCACATGTGCATGATTTTTAACAAACTCTGAGTACTAAAAAGTGTGATTATTTTCTCACAATACATTTTAAACACCTAGGACTTGATCAATTACATATACATACTTCTGTGTGCTTCAGTTTGACACTTGAAGCAGCATGAGGTTGGGTGTTGAGAACTTGAGGGTGTTTATCTTGTGGTTATGGGAATGTGGCTTTGATGCTGCTTTGCAGTCAAGCTCCTTTATTTAAGAAGTAGTTTTTCAGCAAATCTATCACACTCCACCCTCACACCTGCAGGTGTGTCAGTGAAAACAGGAGATTTCCTGAACTGTTAGAATGCATGCTTGCATTCCTCATCTTATCTCAACTGAACTGTTTCCACATCCTGATGGAGGTGAAACTTTATCAGCGAAAGTCAGTGGCAGTACAAGAAGTGGTGCATGTGTGAATTTGTCTTTTGCAGACTATGCAACACTGAAATGTAAACCATTAAAAGGCTGCTTTTCGTACCTCACGATGTGAGCGAGATTTGTGTATGTGTGTGACAGGTATCAACACTGGAACTCAAGGTTATTTGACTGTCTGATTTACATAAAACGAGGAATATTTGAATAAAGTCTTTGACCTGCGTATGTCCGCATGTCTGCGGCTTTTACAAGGATTTTTAGGAAAAACATCTAGTGTTTGTCCTTGTTCCGCTTTAAAACTTGATGGCAAACCTATGTGATTTGTTACTTTTGGTGAATGTGTTGTTTTAAAGGGTTAGTTCACCCAAAAATGAAAATTCTGTCATTTATTACTTACCCTCATGCCGTTCTGCACCCGTAAGACCTTCATTAATCTTCAGAACACAAATGAAGATATTTTAGTTGAAATCCTGATGGCTCCGTGAGGCCTCCATAGGGAACAATGGACACTTCCTCTCTCACGCCTGTTGCACACATAATTCGTCTGCAGTGCGTATGCGTTGCATATTTTTTTTACGCACCCATGTTTACGGATTAGAGCATTCACACTCCACGCGGTTGCGGTCCGTCATTGCGTTCCAGGAGCGGTGCGTCTGCAGCAGTGCAGCGATCGTTTATGTACCGAGTCTATTTTTGCTGTGCTGCAAGTGTGTGTGGGCAAAATGAACATGGATTGAGCTGAAATTGTAAAAAAAAAAAGAAATTATGCACATTTAAACTACTTTGTACATTTAGTAAATTACATAAAGAAATTTTTTTTTTTTTTAATGATTTAACGCCATGCCAGCAACAAGCTATATTCATGCCAAAAGGAAACACTTCAATTTCACAGTTCAGTTGTATCATTTCAAAACAATTATTTTATTTAAAAAAAAAATGAACAGTGTTCACTTGCATAATGCGATCAGATATGTTTTTCCCCATCGTTGGAGGGAAACTCAAATCCCAGCAGGCAATGACGTGACAGGCGGACCTAAACCAACCTATTCAAAAACAAGGTGACATGGATGACACTCGTCTCATCGTGGAGGTGGAAAAACATAAAATTCTGTATGACCCGCAGAATGTATTGTACAAAGATTTGAATGCGAAGGAAAAGGCATGGGAAGCAGTTTCGTCGGCTGTTGGTGTCGACAGTAAGTTTTCATCTTTGTGTCATGTTTACGTGTACTAAACTACTCCAGCAACTGTCAATATATAAGCGTAATGAATATAACATTACACACTGCAAACGTTTGCTGTGTGAAAGCACAATGGCCGCTTCCTGCTTCAGCAACACGCACGCACTGCAGACGGATTATGTGTGAAACAGGCGTCAAGATCCATAAAGGTACTAAAAACATATTTAAATCAGTTCATGTGAGTACAGTGGTTCAATATTAATATTATAAAGCGACGAGAATATTTTTGGAGCGCCAAAAAAACAAAATAACGACTTATTTAGTGATGGCCGATTTCAAAACACTGCTTCATGAAGCATCGGAGCACAAACGAATCAGTGTGTCGAATCATGATTCAGATCGCGTTCCAAACTGCCAACGGCTGAAATCACGTGACTTTGGCACTCCGAACAGCAGATTCGATACACAGATTCATTTATGATCTGATGCTTCCTGAAGCAGTGTTTTGAAATCGGCCATCACTAAATAAGTTATTTACTTTTTTTGGCACTCCAAAAATATTCTCGTTGCTTTATAATATTAATATTGAACCACTGTACTCACATGAACCTATGGAGGCCTCACAGAGCCATCGGATTTCAACTAAAATATCTTAATTTGTGTTCTGAAGATTAAAGAAGGTCTTACGGGTGTGGAACGACATGAGGGTAATGACAGAATTTTCATTTTTGGGTGAACTAACCCTTTAACTCTTCAGCTCTGTTACCCACAGCAGCCTGTTTTTGGCTGCTTATTGTAAGTTTCCTTTCATCACTGTGTGAGCCCACATTTACCAAATTGAGCTTTTTGTGAATTGGTGGACGAGACGAGAGCCAGTTGAATTGGTGAACGAGAACCAATAATTCTGTGAAAAGGGATCTCTCAAACAGCCAAAAGCTCTTGCCAATGCTCTTTCAGAATTTTAAGATTTTTCCAGAGCACTATTTAGTATGGATGTGCAATATATAAGCAGGGGTTTGTTTCCCGAAAGCATTGTTAGTTCAGCATTCACAAGTTCAGTTTTTATCAGCATAGTTCAACAAGTCGGTGTTTCCTGAAACCATAGTTCCAACAACATACAGCATCGTAAAGTTTTGTGCTTGGAACAACAACGCTCGAGCTGTGATTAGAAGCATAGTTTCTTGTTTGCATGACGTGGATTTAATAAATCCTTATCTTGTAAGTCATCTTGTAAGTTATTACTCAACCACCTGCATGACATTACCCAACGTTGTAGTGAATGACAAAGTAGTGACAATACGGTTTTCAGAAAACAGTCGTGTCTAGCTAGTTGATTTCTTCACCGATGCGTCATACTATGGTAGTTAAGTAGTAAGTCGTTGTACGAGAAACACACCTCAGTATTGTATTTCCTTATTTTGGTTGATATTGGATTTTTATAGTACATGCTCATTTCCCATATCTTTACATAGATTACCTTGGTCGTCATCTAACACTTTGAGTTATTTAAAAAAAAAATGATAATAATTTATTAACACTGTTAAATGTAATCTTTATGAAATCTCTAAATGAATATCCATTTGTCATACTGAACATTATAATATTGTGATGCCTAAATTCAGTTGAACTATTTAAAATGATTGAATTTAGTTTAGTGTTTTATTTTTAATTTATTGAGACAAAGTAGTATAAAATTTTTATATGAACTATTTATCGGTTATCGACTATAAAATGAAAATAATGATCAGCTTATCATATCAGCCAGAATTTTAGTGCATCTCTCATTGTTGAAGTTTTAGTTCTTGATCACAACATTGATTTTGGACTCGTATCAGTTTTCCCAATGTAATTCTATTATTTTTCTCAGGGAGAAAACCACAGGGTGATTAGAGACTGCTTGTTTCTCCATACTTGAACCAAGGTTGGTTTGAGACTGCAGTTTTGCAATATTGTGTTCTTTAAAATGAACTTCTCTTCAAAAGCCTTTGTATCAGCAAATCCTCTTAAAGGAAGTAGGAGCAGATCTATTTTAGTCCTGCTGTTGTGGTAAAGAAAATCCACTTTTTCGTAATCACACTAAGTCAGCTAACAGCTCATTCAGCAGAGAAGTGTCTGAACCATTGCAGATGTGATGATTGTGATGGCTCCATCTCACATCCATGGAAACGAGAGTTATCCTTTAATAGAACTTCACTCCGAGAGTGTCTATTCTAACAAGACTTATTTCATTATAGACAAAAAACATTCACTTGGAAGCCACAGACCCATTCATCATAATGTCATGAAATATAGACGAAACTTTTAAAAGTTAATTAATCATCCTCATCATTTTTGTTCTGCGTGGATAGTACTGATATGAAGAGTGAACAATTTTATTTTAAATATGTATTCATTATGACATGCCATTTCCTAGAAAGACCAATGTGACATCTCAACCATGATTCATTATGATCAATATCTTATGAATGAGAAATGAGGATATGAAAAAGTAAGATAGGATAGTTTTGACAGGATTGTAAAGGAGGATCAAAAAAAGGACTATGATTTGAAGTTTGGGGTCAGTAAGATTTTTTTTTTTTTTTTTTTATGTTTTTGAAAGAAATCTTTTATGCTCACCAAGGCTATTAAAAAAACAGTAAAAACAGTAATATTGTCAAATACACTGAATTTCAGCAGCCATTACTATAGTCTTCAGTGTCACATGATCCTTCGGAAATCATTTCTTATTATTTAAAACAGTTGTGCTGCTTAATATTTTTGAAGAAACCAAGGTACTTTTTTCAGGATTCTATGAGGAATAGAAAGTTCAAAAGAACAACATTTATTTGAAATAGAAACATTGTAAGAAACAATTTTAATGTCTTCACTTTCACTTTTGATCAATTTAATGCATCCTTGCTAAATAATTTTTTTTTTCTTCTTTTTTTTGAAGTCTTTCTGACCCCAAACTTTTGAACAGTAGTGTACTCTGGCACACTACGGACAAAAATGCCTTTTCATTGGTTTTAAACCGAGAATAAGTTATCTTTAAACTCAAATTCTGATTTGTGTCCGTTTCACTGGACAGTGCAAAGGTGAGGTTTGTTGTGACATTAATGACTTGCTTTGCTGGGGTACATCAGAGGTCGCGTTAACCGAAATTTTTTTTATCAATGACGGAAAAATCTGAAGCCCGTCCGTCACGGTGACAGATTACACTCAGGGTGATCTACTGTAAATTGTAAGTGTAATTCACACCCCTGTTCAGTTGTTGGCGAGTGCGCTCCAATGTAGCAGCAGCACTGGATACAGAACAAAAATAAAACTGGCAGGAATCTTTTGCTATGCGTTTGATACTGATAACGCACAGGCGAGTACCCAGAAGCTACAACTCTCTATCACGCCACATTAAAGAGCGCCAAAACGGTATTTATTGCTTGAATTTCTTAATGAAATGGACAGAATTTGAAATCTGAGACTTTTCTTCCATATCAAAAGCAACACAAAGCGTTAAGCCTATTGCGATTTATTGGATGGGAGGCGCACAATGCACTGTTTAATCATCAACTGAAAACAGCATAGCCTACCAAGAGATCGACTATGGTTTACGAATCGATATTGGTCTCATGAATGCGCAAAACAGCAAGGAGACATTTTAATTGTTTATTAATAAAGTAATGTTTTCTGAATCAGTGTCGGCTGCAAAGATGAAGTTTATATTGACTATCATCTATGGATGCGCTAGAGAGAGAATGCACTTCATTCGGTTTAGTCTACATAATCAGAGTAGCCTATTTCTTTTCGTTTTGAATTAATTCGTTTTCGTTAAAGTAGGTATTTAAAGCTTTCTGTAGATATATTCTCATGTATGTGAGGCAAGCAGCCGCTGAGTTTCGGTTCATTTAGCCTGTAAGACGCGCTCCAGTTCACGCGCCAGTGATCGCGCCCGCGCCTCCATGTCGTGACTATATTGTCTGTTATATTTGCTTCTTATTTATTACATCCAGGCAATTGGTTAATGAAACATTGATTAAAATTAAGATACAATTTTTACAAAACGAATTCCACCTTAAAGAAAGGCTTTCTACAAAATAAAACTTAATGAAGTGTTTAAAATCATGTCTGACCCACTCCATGTCTCCGGATATACTGCGCATCTCATGATGCATCTTACTCATGCTGTTAACTTTTCATAATCAAATAGATGAATTTAAAATATAACATAGGACTATTTAAACATAAATATGAAACTACGTTTTTTTTAATGGCTACCAACACGTAGCCTATACAACAGTCACGTTACAGAGAAATTTCATGTGTGAATTACCCGTCATTTTAATTTTCATATTTTAGTTATAATAACACATTTAATTGCTTTTATTTTTGTTCAAATGTTATAATAACACATTTAATTGCTTTTATTTGTGAACAAAAATAAAAGCAATTAAATGTGTTATTATAATTAAAATATGAAAATTAAAATGACGGGTAGTAATAGATTATGACGGAATTTTTACGACCCTGTCCGTCAAAATGACGGACAATGTTAAAGTCTAACGCAACCTCTGGGGTACATGTAGCATGTCTGGACAAAAGAGGGATTTTTGGTTTTGTATGTGATGTCTTTATGCTTCCTGAACCTATTTGTGAGCGATTAGGAGGAAAGAGGAACAGGACTGAGAATGCAGACTGCTCATCGTTGTCCCCTGTTTAGCCCTCAACTTTATACAGTCAGCAGAGACTTGTCTCCTGTTTCAGTCCTGAATGAGTTTCTCTAATCTCATTCCTCCCCCCCCAAAACAAGTCAAACCACACACACATGCTCACACACATGTTTGTTTGACATTTTTTGAGGATACAATATTTGAACATCATATCTCATACCATTCCATGAATGTTTGAAGAATTTATGGCTTTTTTGTCAAGAGCAAACAGTTACTTCCTCATTTCCCATGCTAAAAAAGTGTTGTGTGTCTCAAAGGAGCACCCTGGCCAGCAGGCCGATTGTTAGCCATGCTGCGACAGCAAGAACCCACGGTAAGCACCCTGCATCTGGTGGCCAATGATATGACTGATATCATGGAGAACTTGGACACTCGAGAACTTGACATTGGTGATGGGGAAGAGGAGTTTGATGGCCGGGACCCCAATAGTGCAGGTAAAAGAAATAAAGAATTGCATAAAATCACAAAATAATCCAAACAGACGAGAAAAAAGTTTTGTTAAGATAATATTCATATAATTTGGGGGCAAGTAAGATATTCTCTTTTTTAAACAATATATTTATTCAGCAATTATGCATTAAATTGATTGAAAGTGGCAGTAAATACTTTTACAGTTTTATGTAAAAAATTATATTTCAAATAAATGCTGTTTATATTCATCAAGGAATCCTGAATATTATGACATCCGCACAAATATTAAGCAGCACAACTGTTTCAGCATTGATAATACTGAGATATGTTTCTTGAGCACCAAATATTAGATTATTTCTGATTATGTGACACTGAAAACTGATGTAATGTTTGCTGAAAATTCAGCTTTGCCATCACAGGAATAAATTACATTTTTTAAAATATGTTAAAATAGAAAATGGTTATTTTAAACTGTAATAATATTTCACAATATTACTGTATTCATGATCAAATAAATGAAGCCTTGGTGAGCTTAAGAGACTTCTTTCAAAAACATTTAAAAAAATCTTACTGACACCAAGCTTTTGAACAGTAGTGTGTATAACTGTCAGAAATGAATTTCAAGTATTTTGTCCACAGAAAACCGCATCCCCTTCTCGGCTGTGTATAAAACAAAAGGCTTTAAAGAGTCGGGGGCACGAGTGTTTCTTACTGCGCTTCCCATCACCGCCAAAATCCTGGAGGTGGAACGCTTCACTTCTGCCCAAGATCGCTTCAACATCACATCCCAGAGAAGCGTCTCTAAGGTGAGATCTCCCACTCCTGTTCCCTTTCATGAAGTGTTAGTATGTGGGCTGACGAGGTATATTTGTTGCCCGGGAGATTTAGAGGTTGCCAGGGCAATTTACATGTTGCCCTGGAGATTTGGACACCATATACGAAAATACTTAGCACATGCAAAATTGTTTTTCAGAGGAATAATGACAAAAGGCCCTGTTAAAGAATCTGATGAACACTCATCACTCGTTTCGGAAGTAGTTTGTTAAAGGTTTAAATAGCTGAAATCTTAAAGAAATAGTTAATTATGTGCTTTCCTTCATGTTGTTTCTAACCCAGATGCTTTTATTTTATTTTTTACACAAAAATTGAGAATTTTGAGAAAAGGTCCTTCCATACAATGACCATGAAGACCATATCTGTCAAGATCCAAACAGACACCATAAAAGCACCATCAAAGTGGTCCATACGACTTACTATATTCCAAGTCTTCTAAGGCCATATTATAGTTTTACATGTATTTTTGTCCAATTCTACTTGATTGTGTTGTTCAGTATAAAGCATTTAGATTTGAAATGACATGACAGTGAGTAAATGATCACAGAAGTTTCATTTTTGGGTGAACTATCCCTGATGGCTGGTCTTGTATCCAGGTGCTTCCGGCAGTGTTTAAGATAGAGATGAGGCACGGAAACTTCACCTGGTTGGTAAAGAGGAAGGAGAAACATTTTATGGAGCTTCACAGGGAACTCCGTGCCTACAAAACCTTCCTGAGAATTCCTTTGCCCTCCCGCAGGTGACCTGATCATAAATTGTATTATAAGTATAAATAATATATTAAAAATGATTTATAATATATTTATATTAATATATTAATAATTGCATTTAGTTAATTTCATTATATTATGTTACATTTGAAAATATATTTTTTTATATGCAATATATTGTTATATATACACTACTATTCAATGCTTGGGGTCAAAAATACAGTAAAAATGGTAATATTCTGAAATATTATTACAATTTAAAACAACAGTTTTCTATTTTTTAAAAGGTAATTTATTGCTGTGACATCAAAGCTGAATTTGCATCATTTCTCCAGTCTTCAGCGTCACATGATCCTCCAGAAATCATTCTAATATGCTGATTTGCTGCTTAAGAAACATTTCTTATTATTATTATCAATGTTGAAAACAGCTGTGCTGCTTAATATGTTTGTGGAAACCAAGATATATTATTTTTTGATGAATAGAAAGTAGAAGTCTTTTGTAACATTATAAATGTTTTTGATCAATTTAATGCATTTTTGCTGGATTTATTTAAAAAAAAATCTTACTGACCCCAAACTTTTCAACTCTAGTGTATATGTAATCATATTTTTTCCCTAAACATAAATGTAAATAGTACTACAACAAAAGGTGGGTGCATCAATTTAATTTCCCATCCCACCTTTAGGGCAGTGATTGAGTCACGAATGCCACTGGTCTACGTGCTGACTTTATGCAGTGTGTTTCTGTTAATCTTAAGATTTCTTCCTCTGTCTTTGCAATAGTCACACAGAGCGAAGGCACACTATAAACAGGAACCTTGAACGGCACATGCCAAGTCTACCCCGGGGAGGAGGCGAAGAACTGGCCAGGGAAGAGCAAGTCTCTAGTCGAAAAGTCAGTTTCCTGTTTCTGTGGTACACTGCTGACATCTTCAGATGATTTGTGTCTAACTAGTGTGGTTTTCTTCACAGAGACAACTTGAAGACTACTTGAATAAGCTGCTTAAAATGCCAATGTATAGAAACTACCATGCAACGGTATGTATATATTTGGATTATGTACAGTATTTTTAGTTGTTTAAATGCAAATTGACATGCATTAACAAATAATTTTGTCTTTTTTTGCCATAGATGGAATTCATTGATGTGAGTCAGCTGTCCTTCATTCATGATTTGGGACCAAAAGGCTTGTAAGAACGCTTTGTTTATTGGCTAAAAATGTTTGAATAATTATTTATAGATATATTCTTGTCTTTTTTTTTTTTTTTGTAATCGATCCTTGACATTTTGCACTGTTTCCGTCCTAGGGAGGGTATGGTTCTGAAAAGGTCAGGAGGTCACCGTATTCCTGGATTGAACTGCTGTGGTCACAGCAAAATGTGCTACCGCTGGTCCAAACGGTCAGTGTGGTATCATTCATTCTCCGCTCGCATAGGATCACAAAACAATCACCCTGGTTAAAAATGGAGGGAGATGATTTTCAAGGAAATCCCATCTTGTAATATTTTACTGTTGGTCTTTACAGGTGGATGGTGGTGAAGGACTCCTCCCTACTCCTCATGAAGCCAGACTCAGGTGCCATCTCATTTGTCCTGCTGATGGATAAGGCGTTCGGCATCAAAATGGACACTAAAGAAACTGAGACGAAGCATGGTGTCCGCATAGACAGTCTGTCCAGGTGTGTGAACCGAGCCTCATGTGGTCATTAAGGCAAAATGCAGTTGACATGCACCATCAATTTTTTTTTTTTTTTGATAAAGTGAAAGAGCTTTCTGCTTCTTAAAGGACTCTGGTGCTGAAGTTCACAAGTTACCGTCATGCCCGCTGGTGGGGACAGGCAGTTGATGAATTTGTGCGCAAGTACGGCAGCAATTTCCTTAAGGATCACCGCTTTGGTTCCTTTGCCAATGAACAGAAGAACATCCCATCTAAATGGTAATTATTGCTTTTTACGTGCATCCGATTACTGAAAAGATCATATCATAGATCCTTAGTGGTGGCCACTTTTGACTTGGGTCAAGAATCAACTACCTAGCAACACCCTGGAAACCTCCCCAGTCCCCACAAAGCCTTAGTGCTGTGGCAACAACTTTTACACTGGTAGGAACCACTCACATTTTCTTCAGGAAATGTAAAAAAGCTAACTTTTAGTTTTATAATATATTATTTTATGTTTTATTATATTGCATTATTGATTTATATTATTTCTTGAAAAAAAAAAAAATTGGGTTTACTAAGCAAACTAAACTAACTTTATTTATTAAAGAATAATATAATAATTTGGGTTTATATTAGCTGTTGTTTTGTATCATATTTTTTTGTATTATATTTTATATTATATTTATTTATTGAAAAAAGAAATCATTTGGGTTTATCTTTAGTTTTATATTAAATTATATTGGCTATTATATAATATTTTATAATATTTACATTTATTTATTTATTTTTATTTATTTGTTAAAAATGTAATATTGTATTATATTTTATTGTATTGTAGTATATTAATGATTATAATATAATTTATTTGGGTTTACTAAGCAAACTAAAGCTAACTTTTAGCTTAAATTATATTATATTAGCTATTCAATTGTATTATATTATATTAGTGATTTATATTATTTTTTTATTTCTCGACTTTTCTCACAATTTTCAGTTGATGTTTTTCAGAACTATCCAGAAAAAAATCAATAATCTAACTAGCAGAAGCAGGTCTCGACTCTCAGGTTTTCTAGAACAGATAAACATGCGAAAGCTTCAGCCGTCTGCTGCTGTGTCTTCGGGTGAAGCCTGTTTAACAGGAGTAACTTGAGAGAATGAGAGGGAAAGTGTAACCATAGACTCCATCCTCTTTTGACCTTATGGTGGAGCGAGATAGTATCTAGGGCAGCAGCTTTACTTCTGGTCTGGGCAGATGATTTGTTCTTCATTGTTGCAGCATTAAGACCTATTAGCATGCTTGTTCCCTGAATAATGAAAATTATGTAATTAAGTTTTAGAAACGGTGAGAGTGTGAGCTTGGGACTATCAGCATTACCCATTGATTTGACTGCTTGGGTGTGTGTTTCAGGTATGTGAATGGGAAGCAGTACATGGAGGATGTGGCAAATGCGCTGGAGGAGGCAGAGGAGGAGATCTTTATCACTGACTGGTGGTATGTTGAGATAAAGCCCCTCCCATGTATTCTTCTTTCCTTACTATTGATTCATTTCAGAAACAATGCACAGAGAACTGCATTGGTTAATGTTTCCTCAATAAATTCCAGAGGTGAAAATCAATAACCTTGCCCAGTTCTAGGAAGGCAGCAGGAAATGTGGTGCATTTCTTAGAGAATTTTTTTGAACACAGAAAACAACAGAGACTGTGTTGGACATGCAGACTTTAGGATATCCGTGGCCTAATCAGGTGTAAAACAAGTGCCTTTTCTGTCCAAAAAGAAAATAAATGTGCATACAAAACTTCAAAATTACACATATTTGGTGTTTAAAGGATTAGTTCACTTCAGAAGTAAAATTTCCTGGTATTTACTCACCCCCATGTCATCCAAGATGTTTGCCTTAAAATTAAGGTTTTTAGAGGAACACTCCACTTTTTTTGAAAATAGACTCATTTTCCAACTCCCCTAGAGTTAAACAGTTGAGTTTTACCATTTTCGAATCCATTCAGCTGAACTCTGGGTCTGGCGGTACCACTTTTAGCATAGCTTAGCATAGTTCATTGAATCTGATTAGACCGTTAGCATCGCGCTGAAAAATGATCAAAGAGTTTCAATATTTTTCCTATTCAAAGCTGCAATTTTCTAGGCCGATATGGCTAGGAACTATACTCTCATCCCAGCGTAATAAACTAGGAACTTTGCTGCCGTGCTATGGGTCCACCAGTCGCAATGATATTTTGACAATGATAATTTTTTTTTTTTTTATTTTATTTTTTTTTAAAATCATCATCTAGTTACCAAGTATGACTGTATGACTCAGTTTAAGTGTGAGAACTGTGAAAATTGAAACAAGTGACTATCACAATGTATTGTTGCTTGTCACATTCACAACATCTCAGATGGATGAGATTAGATGTATTGCTTTATTGCTTTGTCTTGTCATAATATTTATGTCATAAACTGAAAGAAAAGTCCAAAGGAAGGTAGTAGAAAAAGAGAGGGAAAGAAAGATAGTTGTATACTTTGTACACACTCTCTCAGAGGGCACCTCCAGCTGGGAGCAATGGCCAAACAGATCTGTTACCTTCATCAGACAGATGCCTGGTGCTGTGTTACAGCATCACTCAGTCATTGCGGCAGACATCCTGCAAGTGTGAGATTCCTGTGTGTGTGTGTGTGTCTGCTTTTTTCCCTAGCTTAATGCATTTGAAATTATGTAAGTGACAGTGAGATGTGAGAGTGAGACTAGACGTTTATGCATATTTGATGTTACAAATGCTTCCCCTGCTCATGAGGTCAGTGCTGTGTGTCAATGCAGGCTGAGCCCTGAGATCTTCCTCAAGAGGCCTGTCGTCGAGGGCAACCGCTGGCGACTCGATTGCATTTTGAAACGGCAAGCGGTGAGTTAATCCAACCCATAGCTGCTGTGAAAAACTGTCCATCTGTGGCTTTACTGCACCAGCAATAAAACCTTTCCATTCACTGTTCTCATGTAATAATTTACACTCCAGGGTGTTTTCTGTTTTCTTGGTTATATATTAATATTGACTGGTGGATTTGCTTAACTGATCATCAAGAACTGTTTGTTCTTGCAGCAAAAAGGTGTGCGGATATTTGTGATGTTGTACAAGGAGGTGGAACTGGCTCTCGGCATAAACAGCGAATACAGCAAACGAACACTATTACAACTTCACCCCAATATCAAGGTGAGATAAAAAAAGTCAGTTCATGAATCAACTAGTGCTGTCAAATCGATTAACCGTGATTAATCGCATGTGGTTAATTTTAATGCAATTATCCCAATTTTTTTGCTATAATTTGGCTAGCGTTACATTATTTGATTGCACTCTTATCCACGCAAATGCTTTGAACCATTCACCATATTATTGTGATTTATCGATTTAATATAGAATCAACTCTTATGAAGTTCAAACCTACAGCTGTTTGGTTGCCATTTAGGCTCTAGACAAAATCAGGAAACATCAGAGACTATGCTGGACATACTGACTTTAGAACACCAATGTCCTTAACAGATGTCACACTACAAGTGCTTTTTCAATAGAATAGAATAGAATAGAATAAAAAAAAAAAACAATATTACAGAGCATCCAAGCATATTTGATGTTAAATATGTATGTGGAGCACAACTTTGATCCAGTGAAATTTCATTGTGAATGGGGATAATCATCGCAACTTGGATGAAAAATGAAAAAATTAAATAATAATAATAATTTGTGGTTTCCAGGCATGGAAACGTCATTGAAATTAATCATATCTTAAAAAGTCATTGGAAAATCATCGAAATTTACTAAATAAATTATGTAAAAGTTAAAATTATGGTTCTGATAGGTCACTCAAGCAAAGTTTCCCTTACAGTTGATTCAGCTATTCATTTTGTAAAATATTTATGTTTTTTAGAATAGCATTTTATTACAACAAATCTCTGTTGTGAATATTTATCTTAAAGCTGCTGTCCGTAACTTTTTTTTGGTTAAAAATGATCCAAAATCAATCGGGAAATTCAAGCGTGTCTTTGCGTCACGTCTGTATACATAAAGAACGAGTCCCAGCTAGTACAATACATCGCATGTGAGGAGGATCATTTATGCCTTTTCTCACAGCTGCTGCAATAATTCAACTTATAATTTTGATGGCGAATTAGATCTATAGGTAATGCTGATACACACTAAATAGCCTACACATAGTCACACAATGCTGATGTTGTTAACATTAACAATTTGAGAAAGTATAACAATAATAATAATTTGCACAGTTTGATGTGATCCGAGCTAAGGGATTGTTAGATTTAATCACCATTGGCAGCGTGATTTACTGTACTTTTTTTTTTTTTTTTTTTCTCTCAATTGGTCAGAACAAAAGTGGCAGACATGTACTTGATTGTTTAAATTACATTTTCCATTGAAAATTCTTATGTCGGTCATACTTCCAAGACTACAATCTGTGATTCCAAAGTACAATAACAACACCGGTGCAGTGATTGACAGCAAACATTAGATTCATCCACGCTGAGGAGCCGTGCCGAGGCACAGTGCACTTACAGATAATAATTCTGCAAACAACTGCAGTTGCAGGTTTCAAACAGAGATTGCGACAAAGAAGCAAAACTACTGACTGCAGCTTTAAATTACACTAAAGTGACATAATCGGAAAATAAGTGACAGTTCAGTGAAGGAGTCAGTAGTAAAGCTCTAAATGATTCACTGAGTGGGACTGATTTTGTCTGCCAGGAATTGATTAGATCATAGGAAGTTGGGCGTTGCTAACTAAATGGAGCCAGATCTGATATGGGGAATATACTCAGTTTGAACTTTGACTCATTAAAACAACTGCTTCATAAGAGTCAGAAATCATGTTTATTATTGAACTCACACTCTAAAAATATGATGTCTGACAGCTGCATATGGACACAAAGTTTTCCTTCCTCTCACCAATGAGAACAAGATTAGCTGCAAAATTGTAGTTTTTGTCGCATTTGCATCCATTTTGCGATCTTTAATCACTGCGCCACACCAAAGAAACAGAAAAGGAAGGACCCGCCAATAATAAACTTTTCTTCTCAGGTAATGAGGCACCCTGACCACGTATCCTCTTCCGTGTACCTGTGGGCGCATCATGAGAAGATTATAGTTATTGACCAATCGGTGGCTTTCGTGGGAGGCATTGACTTGGCGTACGGACGCTGGGATGATCGGGAGCATCGGCTGACCGACATAGGAAGTGTCACCAGGTCTCTTGCTGTGTCTGCAGAGGTTTGGAATATTCTTATGTTTTATGACATACATTTTTTTTAAAATTATTATTATTATTATTTATATATTATTATTGTATTTATTCATATATTAAATTATATTTTTATATTTTCAGTTTTAGTAAATTTGTTGTGTTTTGTCATTTTATTTAATTTTATGTTTGGTTCTTCAACTGAAAGTCAGTGTGAAAAAGCTGCTATTGTCTTTTCTTCCATATTGCGACATATACCCTGGTGAAACAGCTTCTAGAATGAGAAAAAATACAGAGCAGGACTGATTTTGTCTGCTGGGAATTGATTACATCATAGGAAGTTGGGTGTTCATAACTAAATGAAGGCAGTTCTGATATGAGTGATATGCTTAGTTTGAACATGATGTCTTATTATTTGTCACAGAATGCATCTGAAGCCTCTCCTGCTATGGCCGCTCCATCAAATGGGCCCAGCGCAGTGCACATTAACGGCAAAAGTTTGCCAGTGGACACACTGGACCAGCCAAAACTAAAAGGACATGGGAAGACAAAGAAGGCCCGTTTCAGCATCCGCAGGCACCTGCAGAAACACGGGCTGGCACCTGCAGACAGTGTGAGCAGCGTTGAGAGCTCAGAAGAAAGTGAGTACACCCCCGCCTCTGGAACGCTCTCGAATGCAGACTAGTGACACGTTACTGACCTAAACTCCCACATTCAGCTGTTATCACACAGCACAGCTGATTTTGTAATGCCCGTTGGCAGCAGTTTTATATGACTGACCTTCTTATGCAATGTTACAGTATTTACCATAAGTACAGAAAAACATGAACCATTAAGATTTTAGTTGAGGCTTAAGATATTGAGGAATAGATGTGATATTAAAATGGCTCATGAATGTTTTTTGTCTAGAATCTATATTCGTGTTCAAATACATAGTTTTCTACTCACATCATCCACACCACACGTTTTAAAAGAGGGTTGTCCAGGTTGTAAAGATGCACCCTTTTCTTTAGGTTATTCTAATAGTATTTGCAGCCACCAAAATTTGATCCCTCTTAAATGGATTGAGCTGAGGGTGTCCATGCCCTCCTGCTTGTGCCCAAGTGGTGAGTAAGAATCAGGCTTGGGTGAGATGTTTCGGGTGTGCACTCTGAGAGGCTGCCTCTAATTCTGATTCCCAACGATTTTGTTGTAAAGAAGTCAAATGTCATCCATTTCGAACGGGCAACCTCTCAAAACACTCGGGGCACTCAGAGCACTGTGTGGTTTGCTGTGTTTCAACAGTCAGATTGTATTCTTGCAGACTCTTCCAGATGAGTAAAACAGAGAAAATCCAATGCTTGCAGATTCCAAGCATGTGTATTATTTTTGGACTGATGCGGTAGAAACTTAGTTTTTTTTGTAGTTTTTTTCACGTGTTCTGTAAAAAGTTGTTTTGAGTGTAGTTTTTGGTTTGGTGCATGATTTTATGAATAAAGTTCTACTTGGTCTTTTTTATTTGTTTTGTTATTTGTTGTTGAATTTCTTTTATTTGTGTCACTCTTATCAGAGACTGAAGCGGCACAGGATCTGCAAGCAGATGTTATCGGCCTGATGGGAAACACCCGTTTCTGGCATGGCAAAGATTACTGCAACTTTGTGCATAAGGACTGGATCCAGTTGGATAAACCTTTTGATGGTGAATCATTGCATTTAAAGTCAAGCTTTCTGAAAATTACAGCATTTTAATGTTTTTATATAAAAAATGTTATTTATATAAATAAAATACAATAAATAAAATATAATAATAATAATAATAAAGTATAAGTATTCATTATGTACATTTACAAAAAAAATATTTAAATTAACATAATAATAATGATAATAATATTAATGAAGTAATATTATATTTAAAAAAAAATTACCATCAACATGTTTTTAAATATATATATAATTTTTTTTATTATTTATTTTTTTATTATTTACATTTGAATGAAAAATTATTTCTACAATATGCTCTTTTTCCAGATTTCATTGACAGGCACATAACTCCTAGAATGCCTTGGCATGATATTGCCTCAGTGGTTCATGGGAAAGCAGCCAGAGATGTTGCACGGCATTTTATTCAGCGCTGGAATTTCACAAAGGTGAGGAGATCAATTTTGGCATGTCAGCACCATATGTCTTCATGCCGTCTACCAAAATTTTCTGTTGGTATGTGGATAGTTGACACATAATATGTCCATGGGCTTTTTTTTTTTTTTTTACTTCAATTTAAATGTATGTAAAAGGGTATGCTTTTATTTGACCAGCGTGTGTGTGTCTTTTTTTATATTAGTACAAAGCTGCATGCAAAATATTTTAAAAGGAATTTGTTTTGTTTCAAATGCCACGCCACAAGGTATTTCAACTTCCCAAAAATATTTAGTGTCAACCCCTGTGCTGTTAACTTAAATCATAAACATGGCTTTGAATATATGTTTGTATTTGCCACCTTGTTTCAGATCATGAAGCCCAAATACAGATCCCTGTCATACCCGTACCTCCTTCCTAAATCTCATACTACTGCAAATGAGATCAAGTATCAGGTTCCTGGCTGCACCCTGACTAATGTCCAGGTAAAATTTTATGCAAACATCAATATTCCCATCAGACCTCCTACAGACAAACACCACGTACAGCTTTCATAATACAAATTCTCTCTTTACTCAGGTGTTACGATCCGCCTCAGACTGGTCAGCAGGTATAAAATACCACGAGGAGTCGATTCATACGGCTTACGTCAACGCAATTGAACACAGCGAACATTATATCTACATAGAGGTGTGTTGCACAAAGGACTTATTTTTAATTCTGTAAAAAAAATTTCATATTATGCCCATCTAATTGTCACAGTTCTGTCTATACAAAATAACACAGGATGTCCTAATGTTGTGCATTTCCTCTTTCAGAACCAGTTCTTCATAAGCTGCGCTGACAACAAAGTCGTTCACAATAAAATTGGAGACGCCATCGCCAAGAGGATCATAAAAGCGTATCGGTGAGCTGCAGTCAATAACTTGTGTCTTTTATCTGGTCCACACGCCTATAGCACACAAATATACACTATTAATGAAACACTTGTAAATCAATAGGACATAGAGACAAGTGTTTGTCTAAAGACAAAAAATGTATTCTTCATTTGTAAAAGAATAGCCAGCCATGATAAATAGACTGTATAAGTCCTTACTTAGGCAAAGCATCTCTCATATTGATCTCACTTCAAAAGTAATCTTGTGTTCTTTCTGTGTGGTTCACAGTGATGGTAAAAAGTACCGTGTGTATGTGGTGACACCACTGCTTCCTGGGTTTGAGGGCGATATCAACACTGGTGGTGGCAGTGCCATACAGGCAGTCATGCACTTCAATTACAGGTAACACTAAATATTGTTATACAAACACAAACAAACAAACAAACATATATACAATAAATTACTTCATTCAGTGAAGGATGCAGTATATCAAAAGTGACAGTGAAGAAATTTAAATTACAAAAGAACATTCTATTCATCAAAGCATCCTTGAGAAAAATAATAAAGATAATTTATTTCTGAGCACTAAATCAGCATATCAGAATGATTTCTGAAGGATCCTGTGACTCTGGAGACTGGAGTAATGGTGCTGAAAATTCAGCTTTGACATCACAGGAATAAACTACATTTCAATGTATATATTAAAATAAAAAACATTCATTTTAAATTGTAATAAAGATTTCACAATATTATTGTTTTTACTCAATATTTTTATTAGTATTTGATCAACATTTTCAGGCTTGGCAAGTAGAAGAGACTTTAAAAAATATGACAAAATCTTACTAATTTCATTTTATACATATAAACAAAATTATTTCCCTCTTCTTGGACTACAGAAAGTTTGAAATTCTGAAATTTTAGGAAAATTGATATGGCCCCTTTAAGCTACAATATGTTTGCACAGGCATTTCAGAGTCAATGAAATTTAATCCAAAACATTCTTACATTTACTGATAAAAGGTAAGATATTATTAGTTGCAAGTTATATGGTCTGCTCACCAAGGCTACATTTATTTAATTAAAAATACAGTAAAAAACAGTAATATTGTGAAATATTATTACAATTTAAAATAACTGTGTACTATTTAAATATATTTCACAAAGTAATTTATTCCTGTGATGCAAAGCTGAATTTTCAGCATCGTTACTCCAGTCTTCAGTGTCACATGATCCTTCAGAAATCATTCTAATATGCTGATTTGCTGCTCAATAAACATTTATGATTATTTTCAATGTTGAAAACCGTTGTGTACTTTTTTTTCAGGATTCCTTGATGAATAGAAAGTTCAAAAGAACAGCATTTATCTGAAATACAAAGCTTCTGTAGCATTATACACTACCGTTCAAACGTTTGGGGTCAGTAAGAATTTTTATTTTTATTTTTTTGAAAAGAAATAAAAGAAATGAATACTTTTATTCAGCAAGGATGCATTAAATCAATCAAAAGTGGCAGTAAAGACATTTATAATGTTACAAAAGATTAGATTTCAGATAAACACTGTTCTTTTGAACTTTCTATTCATCAAATAATCCCGAAAAAAAATATTGTACACAAATATTTGTTAGGAATTTGTTAATTTGGTCATCTCTGCGATTGTGTCATTTTTACTACTCTAATCTTTGTGCAGGACCATGATTAGAGGAGACTGCTCCATTATCTCACAGCTGAAGAAAGAAAGTGAGTACAAAGATATGTAAATACCCATCAATGTTTAATCTGTATAGGGTGTGTCTAAAATTCTTTAGATGATCTGACTCCTATCCTAACCAGATGTACTTCCTGGGGGTTCTGTGAAGTTCCTGTGGTAGACCCATGCAGTGCAGACACTCAAAGGCCTGTGTGGTTTTCCGTCGCCACCGTTTTGAAAAATTAATGGCTTTGTTGATTTGTTTGATGGGTTTCAGTCTCAAAGGAGAGGCTCAAACAGACAAGAGCAAGAAAACAAGTATTTCCTGCTGTGCTAACCTTTTACCTATAAAGCCTTTAAGCTTCCCATCCCAAAAACTGTTAAAATGGATTATAATAGATAATAGATAGTGTCTTGTATTCTCAAACAAGTTTGCTACATCTCGCTTTTTCATACTTTAGAGAAGGTCAGCTGTTGTAAAACACAAAATATTTGCAATTTATATGTAGTTTTCAAAACATGCATGTCCTTCATTGGAATAAGATGCTTTTTTTTAGACTGTAAAGTCATCTACCAGCAAGGGCTAATAGGACCACTAACCAGCCAAAATTTGACCCCTAGGGGACGCTAGCCTTAAGAACATTAAAACACAACAGTGCCATCTTGTGGTATGTAATTAATAGTAAAAGACAAACTCAGTGGTTTGTTGTGAAAGCCCTTGTTGTGGAGAAGTAGAAATATGTGGGGGTTTTTTTATCTTGCAATATCTACTTGCAGTCAGACACGTTGCAGTGTCACAATCATTCGGCCTGCATCTACTACCCCGCCATGAGAGAGGAAGGAGTGAAGTTTCTTTTTGTGCCTGAATTATCCAGCACAGCATTGGTGTTTGGTTGCAGATTCACTGGATCCGAGCAGTCCCACAGTGTCCCGAACACAGATACATATCGTTGTTCTATGAAAATGCAGTAGTCTAGTGTGGTTATAAACACAGTTAAGAGTTTATGTGCTGTGTTACTGCATATCCTCCTGCTCAAATAAAACTGGTTGAGAAAATATACAAAACAAAAACATATTTATATATAAAATGTATTTTAAGAAGTAAGAAATATGAGATTAAACTGTAAGTAAAACACTTATTTTTCTAAGGTGACTCTAAAGTAAACTATACGACAGTAACACCAGCAGATAGTTTCAGAGGAACTTTCTTTTACTTTCATTGAAGTGTCAAAATACATACGAAATGTCCAATTTGGAAATGAATCAGCCACTTAGACATCACCACATTCGGTCATGTCAGAGTCAAAATGAACTAACATGATATGACTTTAAATATGAAATGATTTTCAGATTCAAACCGAATTTCAGTGCCTGTGATAATCATGACACCTGTGGTGTTTACAGAGTATTTGATGACTATGCTCTGTAATATAGGTGAATATTAATTAGTTGTTATTATTATTATTTTTATTGTGTCAACACAATTAGGCATTTGGCAGACGCCTTTATCGAAAGCTACTTATAATGCATTCAAGGTACACATTTTAGCAGTTCTTGTTTTCCCAGGGAATCAGACCTTTGACCTTTGCGTTGCTAGTGCAATGCTCTACTGTCTGAACTACTGGAAGGAATTATCATTGAAGTTTATTATTATTATAGTTATTGCTTCAAAAACAGTGTAAAATAGTTTTAACAAGGTGTAAAGTTGAAGAGAATTTCATGTGACTGTTTTAACTGATATTAATCAACATTTTTCAGTATAAGCATACAAACAATGGATGCTTGTTGAATAGTTACAATACATTTTCCAAATGCTTTTAACCCTTAAAGGGATAGTTCAGCCAAAAATGAAAATTCTGTCATCCTTTGTCACTCTAAACCAGTGTTTAGTATCATATTAATAGTTGGAATTGGTTTTTATTTTTATATTTTCTGTTTATTTTAATTTTGTTAGTTATTTTGTTTGTTTGTTTTTGAGGGGGTTAATATGTCTAAATACTTTTTAATATTTTAATTTTAATTTTAGTGTGTTTTAATGCATTAAGTTAAATGAAAATGATTAAAAAATGTATTTTAAGTATAAAAAAAATGTATAATCTTAATTTTAGTTAACTGTAATAACCTTATTCCAAACATTCTGTAAACAAAAGAAGATAGTTTAAAAAAAAAAATGTTCATCCAGTGTTGTTTTGGACCCTATGGACTTGCATTGTATGGACAAAAACTGCATATTCTGAGTAAATGTCAATGATGGCAGAATTTTCATTTTTGGCTGAACTATTCCTTCAAAATGCGTAATTATCAAAGGAAACATTAATTTATAAAAAAACAAAAACAAACCTATTTGCCCTCCTCTTTGTCTTCTGCAGTGGGTGATCATTGGATGAATTACATCTCATTTGGGGGTCTGAGGACCCACGCTGAGCTGGAGGGAAGGCTGGTGACTGAACTGATATATGTGCACAGCAAGATGCTTATTGCAGATGACAACACCGTCATCATTGGTGAGTAAAAATAGGAATTTGCAGACAGGAAAAACACATAATTACTATCATCTATACACGTGCTAGTAGGAACGATGCAACAATCATGAAACTGCTGCGGTCATAATGTGAGGTACAAATGTTAAAAAATATCAGAGAAAAATGGCTCCTCCTTCTGTTAAGATGTAATATTGCATTCCAAATGTCAATCATTTAGACTTTAATGCACTTCCTCTAATTTTATCATAATCACAAAACCATCAGGTTCTGCCAATATCAATGACCGGAGCATGCTGGGTAAGAGAGACAGTGAGGTGGCCGTCATTTACGAGGATATCCAGACCGTGAAGTCACTCATGGATGGTCAGGAGTATCAGGCAGGACGCTTCGGATTGAGTCTGCGGCTGGAGTGTTTCAAGTTCAGGACTCGTTCAAGTCAAGTCTAAATGTAGCATTTTTAGACACATGCAAATAAGGTTCAAACATGTCTTCTACTTTCCTTTGATATCAATAGGATGATTCTAGGTGCCAACACTGACCCCAGCATTGACGTGATGGACCCTATCAGTGACCAGTTTTACAAGGAGGTGTGGATGACCACAGCTGCCCGGAATGCAACAATCTACCAGAAGGTCATCCATCCATCCATCTATCCGTCTATCCATCTATCTATCTATCTATCTGTCACATGTTCTGACTGAAACACATCTCCTCCAGGTGTTCCGCTGCTTGCCGTCCAGCGATGTTAGGGCAATTCTGGAGTTGGATGGCTACCTCTCAAAGCCTGGTTTGGAGAAGGAGGACCCTGCCCGTGCTCAAGAGGAGCTGAAGAAGATTCGGGGCTTCCTGGTCCAGTTCCCTCTCCAGTTCCTCAGCGAGCAGAACCTTCTGCCACCCATCGGATCAAAAGAAGCCATGGTGCCCATGGACGTGTGGACGTGAGAGAACCTGTCAACATTACCAGGCTTAAATTAAACTGAAAATCTTGCAGATATACCAGGAATGACTTCACCTATCTTATATAATGGACACTTCTGAGACCGAAAAGGAGATCTGAAGGAGACATCAGACTGGTTTGTTTCGTCCCTGTTCGAAACTTGATTGTATATTCTAACACTATGCAACTTAAACTAATATTATTTTTTATGAACTCTCCTGACAAGTCCTATACAAGATGATGGATGCTTTTGTGAAGTTTTTAGTGTCCTTGGACCCATGCTGCAGGAGAAGGATGCTGTATTGATTCTTGCTCATCATCATTTGTGAATGGTTTTGTGCCCTGTAACACGCACTGAATATGTATTATTCTCTGCATTTAAGTGCCAACTTTGTCTGTGTAACTTTTCTCATTTCTCTATATGAAGTGCAAAAATTCCTTGTGTACTATATCTCAAGGTGATTTATGGGTCTGTGATAGTGGACATGGTCCATTAATTGTTGTTTTCTTATGGTACGAATTGCCATGTTTTGGTGGCCTTATTTGTTTACTGTGTACTTCATGCTGAGTATGAACTGAAATTCACCAAAGCATTTGTCTGTTATGACCAAATTGAGTTTATTTAATAAGAATACAGAGTAGTATTGAGATTTATTCCAATTATTTGTCCATATAGTACAGTATACTGTAAAGAAACATGCTATGCCTGAAGCTCTTATGAAGTTTAATAACTGTTCTCAAAGTAATGAAACCATCAATCATCATTTAAAAGTACTAAATCAACTACAGACATGCTAAGATTTCAAATAAACTGTTCAGGATTTACGTCACTGTAAAGATCGCAGCATGTGTGTTCGCATTATAAATTTGCAGCAAGTAACTTCTAACAGTTGTTGTTAGCCAAGCACTCAAATGTCTGCACTGTTGACTGTGTATCTGCACTTTTATAGTAGTTCAGGAACTGATTTCTTTTCTCTTTCTATTTTCTTTTCCCCATGAATTGCATTTTTTGCACAAAATATTTATCATCAAAAACACAAATTATGTGTTGGGATGTTTATGGAATATGTAAATTGATGTTATACAGATGAATAAACAATGAGTTTCACACTACTGAGGTGGATTTTTCTGTCTATCTCTTATCTCTGCTGTTGTCTATGTTTGTCTATCTGGCATGTCTATCTACATTTAGTTACAGTATCTGTTTGTCTAAGTCTGACAACGATGTACTAAAAATGGACATTTGTTTTTCTTTATACAGATGACAATGTTATCAAAACTATCCCCGTTCACACGGCTCGCAAAAATGACTAAAAACGCTGTATTTATGGCAAGCCGTTTTGACTTTTATTCATTCTCAGGATATGAATTCTTGATATCATCAATTCAGTTTTCACTAGTTAAAATGCTAATTCTTGATATCAGGAATTACATTTCTACTAGTAACGATGACAATTGTTGATATCAAGAATTAACATTTCCACTAGTAACAAAGTTCATTTTTGATATCAACAATTCAATTTTCACTAGTTAAAATGCTAATTTTTGATATCAAGAATTACATTTCCACTAGTAAATAAGAATTCTTGATATCTGTAATTGTATTTTCACTAGTGAAATGTCACCATAGGTTGCCATTCAAATTCAATTGTTGATATCAAGAACTGATTTCTTACTAGTTGAAATTCTAATTCCTCATATCAAAAATACAATTCTTACTAGTAACAATGTTAATTTTCGAAAATCGATTTTCACTAGTGACAAATGTTGGTTTCTGATATCATGAATGTGATTGATACCAAAGACTATAGAATAACACAAGACGTGTCACTCGTATTGTTTCGAATGGGAGAAAGTGTAACGTGCAATATGGCGGAATAAGTCCCGCCTTCTAAATAAGAGCCAATCGCCGACTGGTAAAGTCATTGCGTCACTTCAGCGGCCGTTGGAATCACCGGTTTCGTTTCTACAGAAACAGTAAGACGCGCATTTAGGTCTGCGCATGCGCATTAGCTTGATCCAGCCTGAAAAAAAAAAAAAGTTTTTTTGTCATGATTCGAGCGTTTAGAAACTAAATTTATGAGTCGATTGTTGTTAGATTTCATTGGTGATTTTAAATATCAAATTTAATCGTAAGGCTGACAAACAGTTTTGGAGAATCTGATGTTTCCCCATTCAAAGAGATAGGAGCTGCATGATGCCCGAGAGGCGTTTCAAAGATGGCCGCCGAGTGAAATGACTTGTCTTAAAGGGACTTTGTTGATACTAGTAAAGCCTGAAATTTACAAAATCTGAAATTATGTTGATATCAGAAATACATTTTCAGATATCAAAAATGAACATTTTTACTAGTAGCAATTCAATTGTTGATATCAAGAACTGACATTTCAGCTAGTGACAATTGAATTCTTAATATCAAAAATTCACATTTTACTAGTAGCAATGTAATTATTGATATCAAAAATTACAATTTTTACTAGTCAGAATTGTATTTCTGATATGTGAAATTGGAATTTCAACTAGTAAGAAATCAATTTTTGATATCAACAATTGAATTTGAATGGCAGCCTATGGTGACATTTCACTAGTGAAAATACAATTACAGATATCAAGAATTCTACTAGTGGAAATTCAAATGTTGATGTCAAGAATTAACATTGTTACTAGTGGAAATGTAATTCCTGATATTAAGAACTGAATTGTTGATATCAAGAATTCATATCCTGAGATATGAGTCAAAAAGTCAAAACGGCTTGCCATATGTATTAGCAGTCGCCGATGTCACTTTGTAAAGAAAGACTATGCGCCTGCGCATTCTTTTACAGAGCACTCGTGTAACCTCTCAACCAGGTCCTACTCGCCCCGCTCTGCGTGAGTTCCGGAAACTGAGTTTCCGGTGAGGGAGTCGGACGCTTTAATAAGGAGTTTAAAGGCTGCAACCTCTAGCATCAGTCGCTAGAGCATCTCTTGAGATCAGAGAAGTGAGGTTTACTCGCACAGCGTCTTCTAGCTGGCCTCCATTACACTCACCCCACTAAACCTCACTCCCATCCGGGTCACGGCACCAATGTAACTCCTCACCCAGGTCCTACTCGCCCCACTCTGCGCAGGTCCTGAACGTGGATCTCTGGCATGGGAGTCAGATGCTCTAACAAGGAGGCTAAAGGCTGCAACCTCGAGCATCTCTTGAGATCAGAGGAGTGGTTTATTTGCACAGCGACTGGCCTCCGTTACACTCGCGCCAAACGCACATTCCTAGCCACCTTATTTTTACAGTTTACTGCACTTTGATATTCTTTTCGTTATTTCCCTATAGCGGCTAATAAATCAGAAGTCTCGCAAATTCACAGAAAACACGTTGAAAAAAGTGGATGGACTAAACGGAATACGCATGTGCATGACGCCACCGTTTTCACAGATTCACGTTTTTACAGTTAAAGGTGCTCTAAGCAATCCTGGGTGGAGTAACTTCCTGTTGACGTTCGAAGTGTTGTCAAACAAAACAGAGGCTACCCACACAGCAGGAGACTCTTAGTTCAAGTCGCCAAACCCGCATGACTGTCACATTCATTTTGGCGCCGCCCAGAGGATCAGCTCCACCCGTAAATTCTACTGTCAATCAGCGAATCCTGAGTGGACCCATGTCGGATCCGCAGATGCACACGCACCTTTACTGTAATGGTTGTATCAATTTGCAGGTTCCAAATGAACCCACCGCGGAGGTATGGTTTTAATCGCGGATGCGGAGCCACGGCGGGTCCACGATCCGTCTTCGTTGCGGATCCGTCACTGCGCGCAAGTAGACGCCGATATGGGTCCGTTCGCGGATGCGTACCGGAAACCACGTTACCTCCGCGGCCGATCCGCCACAGAGTTCTTTTGCTGTGAGGGTAGCTAGACCCTCCCTCCTCCTCCTCCTCCCCTCCGTGCTTCCTGAAACAGTCATGAACGCGCATTTAAAATTATTCTTGTCGGTTATTGGCTGGAGCATGTTTATTATATGATTTAATTCGTGGTCCAGGCTGCACCAGGTAGTTTTTGTTGCTGTTTTTGGAGCTTGTGGCGACTACAGAGACCGCATTTTTTTACAGTGTGTTCAGGGGACAGGCAGCTAGTGGATAGTGAGGAGAAGTTTGCTGTATGTGACAAAAAATGTTTTGGCCTAAAAACGCGTGACATCGCTTAGAGCACCTTTAACACTGAGGGGCCGTTTACATGACACCGTTTTCAACAAAAAACTGAACACTCTTTATGCATCTTGGCTGTTCATTTACATGACAACTGCGTTTTGGTGGCCTGAAAACACAAACTTTTAAAACAGTTTTCAAAGTACAAGTTTTTGAAAACGGTCTCCGTGTAAACAACAAAAACGTCTGTGAAAACGATGACATCACGCACATGCGCATGATGTGCAACCGCTACAATTCCATGTTCAGTCTATAGTGTTTCATCGCCATCTAATGGCCTGCCAGCAGAATACAGCGTTTTTCAAGGATTCGTATGAATGGGGATCGTTTTGACAATGGTGTTGTCTGTACGCGGAAAACTCAAAGGAAAAAACTTTTGAACTGTTTTAAGCATTGTTGTTGTGTAAACGTACCCCCATTTTCAAAAGTTTGCATTTTCAGGCCACCAAAACGCTGCTCTCGTGTAAATGAACGGCCAAAACGCATAAAAAGTTTTTAATTGAAAACGGTGTCGTGTAAACAGCCCCTAAATCTCATCTTTACTACACAAATGGTTGACTGGAACATCGTGTCTGTTCTGCTGCTGACTTTGTGTGTGTGGCTCTGGGGTTTCTGATAATGACTGAATGTGTGAACACTGTCTCACTGTGTCAGTGGTTTGTGTGGGTGTGTGGTGTGTACATTTGTTTCTTTGGGATATGTACAGCTGTCATGCTCCCTGCAGACTGCGGTCTATGAGCTACAGCTGAGCAACAGTCCCTGATACAATTTCCTGACCTTTGACCTACCTCTCACATAGTGCTGAGACTTTATGGGGCGTCACATGGGAGAAATGATTCAATGCGATTATAAAGCTATAAAACCTGATGAGTGAGTTTGGATGCCTCTTAATCCAACAAACAAATATTATATTTCACTGTCAAATTGATAGTAAGTTATCATATAAATGTTCTGGCCTAAAGTTTGCCTTGAGCAGGTCTCTGTTGTTGTAGAGAACAAGCCCAAACACAAAGTGTCATTTCTGTCTGATGGAAAAGAAATGAGAAGGAAAGATAAAGGCCAGGATTACTAGAAAGCATGTCGTCCTGTGCTCAAGCTCATGCATGTCTGAACATTGTTTCTAAAACCCTGAGATGCGCCTTTAAGTAAGCTTTCTTTTTACAATTAAAAAAGTGAGATCATGTAAAATGTGACCCTCATATTTTCTTATTTTTTCATTTTGTTTACTGCATCCAACATGAGGCTCTTCAAGAACCTATTTATTGCTATAGGCCTGATTAACCTACTTCATTCTTCACAGGAATCCACTGGGGAAATGTTGCATAACCACGGTTTTCACTCCTAATAAATATCCCAGAACATATGCGTGTCTAGCGAAGTCTTTAATGATATGCGTATTAGTGTGAACGATTTTGTTCTGCTAACACTATTAGTTAATTCATTGTCCATTAGACAGGGGAAGAAAGATAACTTCCCTTTTCCTCAAAATTTCTTCAGAAAAATACTAAACAACACTGACAATGATGAATGGGAGCAAATCTGGTTTGAAGGCATGAAATGTGATCAGGCTAAGCCACACAAATACAAAGGATCTTATCATAAAGGCAGGCTCTTGCACAAACCATTGCAATGGCGTTGACTGCATTGTCAGCACAAAACATTTTTTCACAGGCAATGCTAATGCTAATAGCGCTGTTGCAACAGATAGCACTTTGATGCGCAAGAAGACAATCAGGTTTTCAAATACACAAAAACTGTCTGTTTTTACAAGCAAAAGTCACTGAGGAACAAAAGCTGTTCTGTGGCAAATAGCGAAAAGGAATGAGAGAAATGTAGCACACATATAACACATTCTGTGCTGATAAGATGAAAGCTATTACGCAAGGGAGGCTTCAAATTGGCTGAATGCTTGACACAGATTCACTCTGGGGAAACATGGATTTTTACAAACAAGATGTTGAGGGAAAAGCTTTAAAAAGGCACAGAGTATGATTTCAAGACTTATATATTCCTCTAAGGCACATTTATGCCTGTATTGTTTTGTTCATTATCTGTAAGAAGCAGTATAATTTGGCTTTACCTCATCCAGCGCAAACTGCCTTTAGAATTTAATTAATATCTCCATTCAGTTGCATTTGACTTAATTATTTCAGACTTCAACCGCTAGATGGAGCACTATTCACTGTAGTCTAATGTCTTTCATTTGTAAATAGATAATAGATAAATAGACAGACAGACAGACAAGAAAGATAGATTAGATATCCCAAAACAAAGATATGACATCCAAAGTATGTAAGGAAGTTCAACTTCATCTATTTTATTGAATCCAAAAGGTATTAATTATATTTTGCTACATATAAAGGTATTTTAAAGTGTCAAAAGGTCATTCGGTTTAACCGTCCAAAGGCCAATACAGCCATTTAATTTGTGATTAGAATATCTTAAAATGTAATAAATGTATATATTTTTTATTCTGGCATGATTTTATAACATCATATATTAACATAGTGCAAAATGGTATTAAAATTATGTGTAGAAGTTGTTGCTTTGTTATGAGAAAGAATGTCCGGAAAAATTAATGTCACTGATGTTATTCGGAGTAACCAATAAAGAGACCGTTTTGGATCAAGTCATGCAGTCAATATCATGTGACAGGATGTGACATCATTCAGACAAAGGACGACATGGTCATGAAACAAAGTATTTAACACTCTCTTAACTATTTGAAAAATTCATGTTTTCTCTTGCTCATATGCACGTCCCGAAACATCAGGTCAATCGGTACAACCGCTATAAAACATGGAAAATGTTGTAATATTTTAAAAACTTGTACTAAATTTAAAATGTTTGATTGTCCTTTTGCTAGCTATCTAGATATCAGCCTGTTAACATTGTTTAAAAATGTCGTCATTTGGTATAACCAAAAGTGTCATTCGGTAAAACCGAAATTTTGGTTGAACCGAATGACTTTTTTGGTGACAAATTTTGCCCATCTTGTGTTAATTGATTATAAAAACCACAATTTCACTGTTAACACTTAATAAAACTTCAAAATGAATATCTCCATTATATTTTTTGACACTTTTAAATACCTTATTCCTCAATAACCCATAGACAAATGGATATGTATGTAGACAGACAGACGATAGATAGATAGATAGATAGATAGATAGATAGATAGATAGATAGATAGATAGATAGATAGATAGATAGATAGATAGATAGATAGATAGATAGATAGATAGATAGATAGATAGATCCTAGCTCATAACATTCAATGGGACTGCTGTTATGACACACTACAGTGTGTCAGAGAGGATGTTTTCTGCCAAGACAAACGTGATAGGAAAGTGTTGTGGGGGGAGGTGTTTTATAAATCGCGCTGCTTACATAAACGGAAGGTGAGAGGAAGTATGCTGTTTGTGGCTCACTGTCTGAACTATGGTTTCCTGTTTCTGACTGGTCTTACACATGATAAGCAGCTCAACACATGCATACAATCACAATAACAACAATAAAACATTTTCTGTGTCTATGGTTACAATTACATGAAGTATTCACGTTTTGTTCTAAACATATACAAATGACACACAGTCAATGTAAATTTCGGAATTAGATATTTTTTTTTTTTATGTCCAATTTGACAAGCATGTCAACTCACACCTTGTAGTCCTTATTTTCAAGTGTCCGTGTAAACTACTGTGAGTTTGTCTCCGCCCCTCGCCCTGACCACGCCCTAGAAACCCCAGTGATTGACACGCCTTCCCCAGCCCTGATTCACGTCCACTCGTGCTCGCTGGTGCTTTGGACTCGTGCAGCAGCAGATCATTGGTACCAGCGCGAGATGTCTCGTTTACATGCGTCTATATAGCGGCTAATTCGGTTTTATATACCTGGAATTGCGAAGAACGGCGACTTCGCACCATCCGGGAGCTTCATCTGGTCCGATTGAAGTCAATCCAGCCTGTTTGGTGTATTACACGGATCCGTTCGGCGTCTGTATTCATGATATTTCGGGCATTATATTGTTGAATATAACACATAATCATGGCGAGTGACTCTCCTGCGAGGAGTCTGGATGAAATCGACCTGTCTGCTCTGCGGGTGAGTGGAGGGATTCAGTGCAGTGAGATGTTTTGACTTACAATGGGTGAAATATGTTCAGCATCTCGCCATTAATGATGGAGGGGAAATATGGGAGCTGTTATTCATGCACCTGACCGAGAAAAAAACACACTGAGCAGCGATGTACGAATAGTTTTATTATTAGAGATATGTAAAGATGTTTTGTTATTTGGAATAATGCAAATATTTTATATATAAATTATTTTTTAACGACAAAGCTGCTGCACTATATGTTTGTCCTCGAGCATCTGAGGAAATAATGCTTTTATGAATACACAATTCGTGTTGAGTTCCTGATTATGCGACATGGATGTGAATGATAATACTAAAACAGCCTGTTCAATAGACACAAGTCAGCGTTCATTTTATGACTGCACTACCAAGTGTTTATGATAATAATTTCGCACTGAGTATTTTTTGCGTCATCCGCATTTTGAGTGAAATTATAGTTGGATATCTTACACTAAATGTATCTTGTATTCATCCGACTGAAATGCCCTATGCTGTATGAGGCCTATACAAATTGCATACAGCTTCACTTCTTGTCCCCGCCATTATAGGTTAATGATATAGTATCAAGATGTTCCGTGCTAAACATGTGCACGTAATGTTGAATTTGTGGCTTCTGTCTGACTTTCTTTTGTTCGCTCTGTTTGAGATCATTTCTCTGTGACATACATCCTCTGACTGGGTGGACAGAGTGGTGTGAGCTGGGCTGCTCTGGATCCTGAGCGCTCTGGGCTACTCTTGAGTTCCTTTTTGGTTGCTCTGCTTGATGGGTACTCCCTTTCCCAACAACAGTAAAAATCACTGGCCCTTAACCTGCTGGACTCAAACCGGGAATTGCTAATGTTCAAAGGCTGGGATGTGGGATAAAGTACAATTGTCAAATTTCTGAATCTGACAAGGCTTAAGGTGCGGTCACATTAGCTAAATTGGGATTTGTCAATAGTGTAGCGCTGTATAAAGCACAGCTCACACCAAAGTCACTTTCAAGACTAACAGCTTTCTGGTGGTCAGTGTGGCAAACACATATGACCAATTTGAAAATTGACGAAATCTGAGTGGGGAGCTTTTTCACCCTCATGCGAAACTCCAGATTTCTCAGATAAGATTCTTATTGGAATGACTGGATTTTGCCAGTGGAATAATGATAAAAGTGAAAAGTATGAGGGTCGGGAAACCAGATAGAGTTTAAATTCATCTGATTTTGGCAAGACTTATGAGGCGGTCACACTGGACTTTGACCAAGGAAAATGTCTTGTCGAGTCGAGATATTCAGCATATAACAAAATAATAATAAATCCAAAACTTAAAAACATACAATCTACTCCACTTTCCTGCAACAATGTTTGTGCTCTTTTAATTCAGCCAAGTGTTCACGCCATGAATTATCAATCTTCTGTTGTTCACACATCTTCACATGAAATTAATTTGCATGACCAATCTATGAACACCGTGAAATTCGAAAATTCTTCACATATATGTGAATGTAAGTGAATGGAACGAAAAATGTATTGTGACCACCACTTTACGCAAACAAATGAAGATGGTTCTCATTATGATCAATGAATAATTACTCAGTTAAATGCCCGACATGACATCCTGTATGTTGTTTGCACTTTTTGTTTACATAACGATGCTAAATTAAGCTTAAAGTTGGCATGAAATGAAAATTCACCATTTTCTAAATCTATGTAAAAGATTTAAAAACGACACTATGCAGGACTTCGCCAATCATTTAGTGTATGTTTACACGACAACAGTCGTGTACGTCAAAAACAGAAATTTTTTTCGCATACAGGCGGCAAAGCTGTCAAAACGATCCCCGTTCACACGGATCCACGAAAAACGATTTAAAAAGCTGTTATTATGCTGCCAGGCCAGTAGTTGGCGATATCACTTTGTAAAACTATGAAAAATTACACGGCAATAGACTGAACATGTAATACGCACATGCACAAAGTCACCGTTTTCACAAATTTACATTTTTGTAGTTTGCACATAGACGATAACGGTATCGTTTTCAAAACTTTGCATTTTCAGGTCACCAAAAACGTTGTTGTCGTTTAAATGAATGGCGAAAAAGTTTTCCACTTTTTGATTGAAAATGGTGTTGTGTAAATGGCCTATTAAGGCAGGAACACACCAAGCTGACGGTCGGCTGTCGGGCAGTTTTTGTTCGTCGGCCGACTTAAGTTTTCTCAGTGTGTTCCGCACCGTCGGCTGAAGTTGGTCCTCGTCTGCTTTTTTTCGTCCGATTCGAAATGTTGAATCAGCGTTGGAGCTCGTCAGGCCATATGATCATTCTGATTGGCTGTTCGGATGCTGCCACCTGCTGGTACGGAAAGGCATTTCATCTCATGCAGGCGCAGAACTGACGTGCTACTTGGCCGTCGACTGTTTAGAGTTGGTTTGGTGTGTCAGGGCAACTTTGGACACAGTAGCTGCCGACGTGAGCCAACCCCGCAGTCTGCTTTCGTCGACACTACTTCGTCTGCGTCGGCTTGGTGTGTTCTGGCGTTTTAGGGTGCGTTCACACTTGTCATGTTAGGTTCGATTAAAACGAACCCTGGTGCGGTTGCTCGGTTAGTGCGGTTCAGTTGAACATATGTGAACGCTGCCATCCGAACCCTGGTGCGCACCAAACAAGCGGACCGAGAACGCTGAAAAGATGGGTCTCGGTCCGCTTCTAAACGAACTCTGGTACGGTTCGAATGATATATGAATGCAACACGGACCAAAGACATGTAAACGAACCAAAAACAGGAAGACGAGACCCTAAAAAGGACAGAATCCTCACGCATGTCGGTTTTTCTTGTCATAGTCGCGAGTTTGCCCATGACAGGCATCCGACGTGCGTCTCCACGCAGCAGATCGTTTGTGTGTGTGATGGATGCATTCCCGCCGGTGTTTTGACTACTTTACACATTTTATAAGCTCTTCATGAGTTCCCAGCTGGCCAAAATACCATCACATGCAGGCTACGCCCCGCTACGCACACACAATGAGTGCATTTACCTCAGCAAACAGCATTGTTTTGGATGTTCGGTAAGTTCCGTCTCAAAATGGGCAATACGTCATAAAATCCGACCAATCACGTTGTGAATGTATCCCTATGCTTTAAGGTTCGGTATCTTTTGGTTCGGTGATAAAATTGCCAATGTGAACGCTAACCGGACCAGGACTAAATGTTTTTTTTTCTTCTTTGGTCCAGACCAAATGAACCAAACGAACCGAACTACAAGTGTGAACGCACCCTTAGTCAGTTTAAACCCCAGCCCTCAAAACTCGCATTCATCTTCCTCCATTTTTGAGTGCAACGCCCACATCTAGTCAACAACCAATTATTAGAACAAAGTCACCACCCTACATTTTTTTCCGATAAGCCGTTATACTCGAATGTACATCACATTTCAGAAGAAAAGACCTAACGCCGCTCCTGTTTTTTAAATAACTTTGGACATTAGAACATGTTTTCAAAACTTGCAAACTAAATTCAGTAATGCACCATGTTGTCTGGATATATCATCGTTGATTTCTCAAGACTGGCCTCTTCTGAGAGAGATTCTTGCTTTGGTCTTTTTGTTTTGCAAGCTCTAGGTTCATAGTCTGAATAGTCTGCGCTCAGACTGCAGCAGTGATATTCCTCACGCACAGTGTGTTCCTACTGTGGGCTTGTGTCAGATCCGTTGAGTGAGATGACAGACCCTGACTGTAGGCATGTTAGTTATGCAACATGATCTTACCTGCGCAGCTTGAGTCACGTCTGGACATGATTTGTGAGGTAATCAGTTGATTGTGGGAAGCTGAGAGGGGTTTTACTATATATTATAATATAGAGCAGTTTAGATAGCAGCTAACCTGTGACTGTTTAGCATCACCTTACTGTCTTCAATGTCGTTGCATCATATTGCTCAAGATTTACTAAAAACAATTTCAGGCTCGTGTATCACAAATGGAAAGTTTCCTCTCTGAATTAGTCAGTCAGTGTGTTATATGTCAAATTCGGTTTGCTTGCTCTGTGGAAACCGCTAACTATGCCTGACTGGCGTCTTGAGCATCCATGTCTATGTTTACATCGTTGTGTAGGCGTTTGGCATTTGAGACACTCTCTAGACTCAGAAACAGTACAGTGGCCCTCTCAAGCTTTCCTGTGTCTCTCCATGTGAGGTATATCTTTAATGCCTTTTTTCCCCTCTCCGCTACCCATGGGCAAAGCTATTTTCCTCATGTCTGCTCACGAGCTCGCCACTCTCTCAGGATCTTTTGTGCTTAAAAATTAGGTCACCCAGTACAGTGCGCATGGTCTTGCCTCACAGGGGAAGTGTATGCTTTATGTTTCGCTGACACAGATCTGGTCAATGTGTTTGGTGCTACATATATAGTGCACGAGTCCCAGCGGATGGTTGTACTGAACTTACATCATGTTAACCACATAATTTTCAACATATATTTACCTTAGCATTTAATCACCTTCATGTCGTTCCAAACCTGTGTGACTTTTATTCTGATTAACATAAAATATGCGTTGAAAAATAACACTTATCATCGTCCATTGGGTTTAAATGTCTTGTTGAATATGTCATGTGCCATTTTTCTCTGAACCACAATAGCTGGTGGCTTTGTGCAGTGCATTATGGGAACATTCCATGTTTTCCATTTGCATGTTCCAGCCACAGAAGAGTGCGTGTATGCTCAACCTGTTTTGCCAGCATGGAAGAGCTAACATATAACATATAGTTCCTGCCTCATGTGTTTCCCAGTGAATAATTAATGGGTAAAGGACTGTTACATCCCAGAGTCATGTCAAGGGGGCGGAGGGAGTCCCAGCTGTAGATGTCAGCCAGTGTTTTTCGTCTTTTCCTTGTTTTATAATTCTGGTCAGCAACATCTGCCTCCTGCGCTCCAGGACAGTGTTACTCAGTAAAAGCGCAGATGAAAAGCTAATACTCGCCCTCCCGCGCGTTGGAAGATTATCAGGACTGTTATCACCAAAGAGCAAATGTTCATCATAACCTCCTCACCTCTGAGTAAATGTGGGAGAGATGCGGGATTCCTGGATTTGGGATGATAACTGGAGCACTGTCAAGAGTTATGAATCGCTGTAATGAAGCACTAATGAGGTTCTGTGATTATTTGAGCATTGGAGGTCCTGCCAGATGTGTTTATATGTGGGAGAAGTTTCCTTTAATGGAAATTTTTGCAATGTTTTTTCTAGATTCAGCATGTTTTATGCACCAGTAAACCCAGTGGTTTTGTGTTATAGTGGTTTCGTTTAGTACGGAAAGATAATACGTCTTTGTTTTGGTTTCTGTTTTCCTGTTGATGGTTGAAAATGTCTGTGGCATCTTGTAGTAATACTTCACCAAAAATGAAAATTGTCACACTTATATTGTTTCAAACTCATGATTTCTTTTTTTTTTTTTCAGATATTCTGAAGCCAAAAAAAAAAAAAATTTTTATATATATATATATTTTTTTTTTTTTTTTTTTTTTTGTGAGGAGCAGGTTGAACTTTAAAGGGGTGATTGATTATGATTTCACTTTTTTGTGTAATGTTGCTGTTAGAGAATAAACGACGTCTGCAAAGTTACGACGCTCAAAGTTTAATGCAAAGGGAGATATTTTCTTTTCAAGAATTCGTTGTTTAAGGACTACAACAAATGGCTGGTAGGGAGTCTAGGGACTACAACAAGCTTCTTTCTGGGTTTGTGACATCACTAACCCTAAAATTTACATAAACCCTGCCCGAGAGAACACACAACAAAGGGGGTGAGGCCATGTTGGGCTGCTTTAGAAAAGAGGAAGTGTTGTTGCCATGCCTAGGGCTGAGGCGATATATCGCATGCGATTGTCAAACGCATTTCGTCAGTAAAGCTGGTTCCCTGATTACCGCTAAATCGCCATCACCTGCTTTCAAATGGAACTGCATTTAATAGACAGAACTGTATTTTACTGACAAGCTACGCAATATCACGTTTATATCGCAGATGAATCACCTTCAATAATGAACGCGATATTCTGTAGCTACGGTTCTGTCTATTAAATGCCGCTCCATTTGAAAGCAGGTGATGGTGATTTAGCGGTAATCGGGGAACCGGCTTTACTGACGAAATGCGCGTGACAATCGCATGCGATATATCGCCCAGCCCTAGCCATGCCGTCAATTTTACGCCGGACTGCTTCATACACGATGCTCAATTCAACGCTGTATTTGCACAAAAAATTAACATGACGGCACATGCTAGTCAATGAGTTGAATTAACAACCACAGTCAGCCACTACATAAATTTATCCACTTACCATTCAGAAACGTCCAGTTGCATTCTAAATGTTGTAACTTCTTCCCGAATCTCTCCATCAGTGTCCGACTCCAGTTTGAACAATGTAAAGCTGAACACAGTTACTGACAATCGTCATTTTGGCTGCGTGAGATTCTCCAGCTTTGTTGTTGTTGAGCAACCGAAGCGCGAGCTGTTAAAGCTCTGCCCTATTGTGGAAAGGGGGTTGGGAGCAGCAGCTCATTTGCATTTAAAGGGACACACACAAATAGGGGCAAATTTGATGAGCTATAATAAATGATCTGTGGGGTATTTTGAGAAACTTCACAGATACATTCTGGGAACACCAGAGACTTATATTACATTGTGTAAAAGGGGCCTTATAGGTCCCCTTTAAGTAATTTTTCACGCCCCTCAGCTGCATTTGGTCATGTGACATCATGAATAGCATGTGGCATCATTGACGTCATATTTGAGAAGGAAATTTTTTATTGAATAATGACTTGAAATTTCACTTTGTTCTTCCCACAGAGCTATTGTTTGACTTCAGAAAACAGAGTAAATAGGGCATGGCTACTTCTAGCGCATTGACATCTATGGTCTTTTTTTTTTTCTTTTGAGTCCTGATCTTTAATTAAATAGAACAAAGCAGTTTGTTTTATGTTTTGTGGAAAAAAAAGAATGGAATACGGGTTTGGAAAAACATGGTGGTGAGTAAATGATGACTGAATTTTCTTTTTTGGGTGAATTATCCCTTTATGCCTAGCTTTTCTTATAGCCGGTGATTAACTGAGTGGGGATTAACAAGAAATGTAATTACTAGTGTTGCATTACTGTATTGCCCCGGTCAACAGGTTCAACTTCCCCTCTCAGCTATATTGTTTATCAGGCGTTCTGTTCTTTGCTGTGCAGAGCTGCATTTGCTGTCATTCAGCTTGGCATGTCTAAACATGCTCTGGTCTCCAATGGTGTTTCAGAAAATCCTTTGAAGATGGCTTTGAGTTCTAATACATACAGCACGGTCACATGGCTGTGCACTATAGGGGTTTGTTTATATGGAATATCTGCATTGGAGCGCTCAGATAAGTTTAGTTTAAACTTATGACGGCTCACGGTTTACTAGCAGTGAAGAGGGTTCAGGGCTTTGTCCTAGTCTATTTTTTTCAGCCATTTTGCTGTATTTTATTTATTTTTTTTTCTTTCATTACATTCACACAAAGCCCACATGTACAAAGTATTCATGCAAAGCCCAGAGGTTTTCACTTACTATAAATCTTGTAATGACCTTTTTAGCAAAACATGCATTGCACAATGTGATTTTCACAAGTACATCTAATTAAAAGCTTACCATTCAGCACAGTAGATGGGAATCTATGCAAATGGGCTCCTTCCTTAGTGTTGTTTTCAAGAGATCAAGTGAATGGGCCTCCACTCAAAAAGTGGACCACTTAATTTATGCCCCTTATGGGATTGACCCTGCCAACATGCTAATGCCACAGGTGGGGTTTAAAGCTACAGTGTGATTGAAGCATACTTTGATACCATTGAGGGATTGCTATATACCATGGCATTTCCATATATTACCATGGTACCTTATCTTCAAAACTACTCCACTACTGGCAGAGCAACATTTTAAAAAATAAAATGTTTAAATGTTGTTTAAACATTTATAAAATGTACCTAAATAATCGAAACACTGGTTTAATATAGTGTTGTCAAAAGTACCGACTTCGGTACCAAGTCGGTACTGAAATGTGAAAAATGTGACCATAACATCATTTCCCCTAGCATTTTGAGCGCTGTTGAGCAGATTCTTAAACACCTCTGATTGGCCATTGTGTTTACGTGCTCAACAGATATGTCTGTGATTGGCTACAATGGTCAACGCTTCAAAAACTTGTTGTAAATGGACCTATTTGACGTTCGTTGTTCATTGCCCGTTCATTGTTGTTTGTAGCCAATCAAAGACATATCTGTTGAGCGCATGAACGCAATGGCCAAAAAGAGGTGTTTACCTCTAATTCCGCTCAACAGCACTCAAAATGCTAGGAGAAAAGTGATTGTATCGTCAGGAGACATTAACATGATCAGCAGTGATCGTAAAGACATATAATGATATAAAAGATTTCTATTTCAAATAATTAGTTCTTTTGGACTTTCCAATGAAAGACTCCTAAAAATGTTTTCACAAAAATATTACGCAGCACAACTGTTTTCAGAACTTTTTTTTTATAGTAATTTCTCGAGCACCAAATTAGCATATTAGAATGATTTCTGAAAGATCATGTGACACTGAAGACTTGTCAAACTGCATTCATAAACATTAAAATATTATTTTATGTTGGCAATAAACTAATAAATTATAATTTTTAAAATAAAATATATTGAAATGCATGAAAATATATGTAAGCAATAAGGTACGAGATGCTGTGCTGTATCGTGAATAAGTCACGGCTGAAGGCCGCTACGTACGACGCGAAGCGTCTCACATCTTATTGCTGGTATAAAACGGTTACCACACAATACAAATATTAAAGCCGAAAATATGTATCAATGCAACTTTCATGAAGTAAACTTTCAATAAAAGCCTTCCTTCCGCCGGAAAAATAGTTACATTTATTATGCCTTTAGATGGCGACAAAGACTGTCTTTATGAGTGAGTCACTCAGTAGCGAAGACTTTTACTTTGAAAAGACTGAATTGTTGTGAACACAGAACAAGACGCAACTGACAAATGCTTTGACTAGAGCTGTCAGTCACGGGAAAACCCCTAAATGTTAAAAGGACAAGATAATACATCGGACATTTAAACAGATTTTTTTATTTTGAACATAGGATTGATATGCTAAATGCTAAAACTGAATGCAGGTAATAAACTTGTTCACTCAGTCTTTTTCTCACAACACTCTTTTATATAATCAATAATGAACAAAATCAATTGAGAACAAAGTTTACGTTGTGTTGTGTAGTGATACACAGAACCGTTGGGTGAAGCGGTCATAGCCGTGTTTTATCATGAATAAAATACAGCTATTGACCAATCAGAATCAAGTTTGTTTGTTTTATTCAATTAAAGTATTTAGAATTTGCAGTTTTCTCAGTTTTTCAGATACTCTTTTGTTGTGAATCATCAGTAATGTTGTGAATCACCTTGGTGCTCTTTTTTTTTTTTTTTTTTTTTTTTTTTTTTTTTTTTAATTCCTATAGAGAAAATGAATGGGGGGGAAATGCGTATATATATATATATATATATAAAATATAAAACGGGGTGCTACATTTGCACTGCTGTGGACCGCCGGTGTGCTCTGTCAGTGTTAGCCTGATGCCTGAGGTGTCGTTTCAATGAGAAATGTGAACTTGCTTCTTGAAAAACAGTCTGACTCATTGTGTTATTTCCCTGTAATAGTTGAATTGGCAGAAGTAAGGGTTTATCATTTAAAACTGCTGAATGCTCGGAGAAACATGCGCCACTTCTTCCATCTTTACATCCGTAAGCATAATGTGGGGGTCTCATTTTGGTCAGCAGTTTCTTCCTCATGCCTGTCCCATCTGTATGAATTGTGTTTTGGAGGCAAAACATTCTGTTTGAGAGGGCAAACGTCTCACAGTATTCTCAAAATAGATTGTGGTGAACATGGGCATATGCTGTACCCTCTTCCCAGTGTGTGAATTATACATTGCTTTGTAAAGAACATGTGTTTGTGGTCTTATGTCAGGAACGAAGTACCATGCAGGTTCAGGCACATGCACTTCTGAAGAGTTAAGTAAGATGGAAATGTGAGTGTATTATTATTTATTTATTTTTTTAAAGGAAGGTGTTCCTGAAGGTACAGTGAGAGTGCAGTTGTGTCATTTCGAGAAGCTCGTGTTCCATCAGGTTTCAAAGCAGTGGAGAAATTGAGGTTTCCGCTCGGAACTAGCAGCAGTGACGTCGCGTATAAGGTCTCTGTCCGAACGCTGAGCACTGTGCTGACCTTATTCTTCCCACACTAACTCTGTGGCTGGGTGTTAGAAGTCATGCTTGGTTTTAAAGAACCTGAGCTGACGATAACAGACTCCTACTGTGTCATTCTACTTTTAGCCTGCAACCGATTGCCTTTAATTCACTGTAAATTCATGTTTATTTCAGACTGTTCTAAGGCAGCGTAATTCCTTCTGGCTGCAATTCATAATTCACCTGTCAGTTTGAATCTTTTGATTCTAGAGTCTTTAAACTATAAAAGAAAAACCTAAGAAAAGAAATGTTACAAAAAGAATACATTGGTGGTTTCAAGCTGCAGTGATGGTAAAATAACTTTCTTCAATCATTATTTTGGCTGATTTTCCAGTACAAAAAACAAAACAAAACTACTGTTCTAAAGTTTGGCTTTTTTTAAGTGCACATTAGCTTGATCAAAAGTGACATTAAAGCCATTTATAATATCACAAAAATATTTCTATTTCATTAGAAATGCTCTTCTTTTGAACTTTCATTACAGAATCCTGGAAAAAATTTATCAGTTTCCACAAAAATATTATACGGCACAACTGCTTTCAACTGTGATGATGATGATGATGATAATAATGTTTCTTGAGCACCAAATCAGCATATTAGTATGATTTCTAAAGGATCATTTGACACTAAACCCTGGAATAATGATGCTGAAAATTCATCACAGATATAAATGACATTTCAACATATATTAAATGTGCCCTAGATTCAAAAATTGAATTTATCTTGGCATAGTTGAATAAAAAGAGTTCAGTACATGGAAATGACATACAGTGAGTCTCAAACACCATTCTTTCCTCCTCCTTATATAAATCTCATTTGTTTAAAAGACCTCAGAAGAACAGGCGAATCTCAACATAACACCGACTGTTACGTAAGAGTCGGGATCATTAATATGTACCCCCCCATTATTTGCATATGCCAGCCCATGTTCAGTGCATTACACAAGGGCAGCCAGTATTAACGTCTGGATCTGTGCACAGCTGAATCATCAGACTAGGTAAGCAAGCAAGGACAACAGCGAAAAATGGCAGATGGAGCAATAATAACTGACATGATCCATGATAACATGATATTTTTAGTGGTGTTTGTAAATTCTTTCTAAATGTTTCGTTAGCATGCTAATGTACTGTTAAATGTGGTTAAAGTTACCATCGTTTATTACTGTATTCACGGAGACTAGACTGTCGTTATTTTCATTTTTTAAACCCTTGCAGTCTATATAATGCATAAACACAACTTCATTCTTTATAAATCTCTCCAACTGTGTAGCATTAGCCGTTAGCCACGGAGTACTAACAAACTCATTCAGAATCAATGTAAACATCAAAATAAACACTGTACTTATGCGATTAGACATGCTGCATGACGAACACTTTGTAAAGATCCATTTTGAGGGTTATATTAGCGGTGTAAACTTTGTTGTTTAAGGCAAGCGCGAGCTCTTGGGGCGTGGAGCACAAGAATTAAAGGGGCCGCACACCCTGAATCGGCACATTTATAATGATGCCCCAAAATAGGCAGTTAAAAAAATTAATAAAAAAAAAACCGATGGGGTATTTTGAGCTGAAACTTCACAGACACATTCAGGGGACACCTTAGACTTATATTACATCTTTTAAAAACATGTTCTGCGGCACCTTTTATAATTATAAATCAATTATTTTACAATTGTAATAAAAGCCTTGGTTAGCACTTGAAGACTTTTTCAAAAACATTTTAACGACCCCAAACTTTTAATTTGTAGTGTATATATATTGAGGTTTATTTATGCCTAATAGAATTTTCCAACAACATTTAATGAGGTTTATTTACCAATTGAGTATAAAAACTGAACATATAACATTTCTGATAATATATCATGAATTAAGTTTATCTTGTTGCTTGAATGATTAGATATTTTTACTAGAATACCATTTGATCAGAAGGTGATCAAATTCCACATTTGATATATCCTACGATACTGTAATATGACTATCATATTAGTCATATTACAGTATCATTCATGACTATCATTCATACATTGGCATTTAAAGTACTTATAAGAAACATCTCTGATGGAGTGTTTGACAGTTAGTGGGAATACAGTGAATTGGATTTCATAAAGTACACTGGACCCGCCTCACTAAGATTCTCATTGGTCAAGTGTGCCTTTATGGCACCCCAAGATGAGGGTTGACAAAATTGACTTTTTGTCCAATTGGACCTTTTGTAGATTATGGCCCTTCTTCAAAAGAGTCATGGTAATATCCAAAAAACATTATAACTGTATTTTTGTTACATACACCTTGTCCTTTCTGAATATCCCATTCATTAACTTTATCTAAATAAACCTGAATCCGTCAATCGACCTGAATTCAAACTTCATTTTCCACTAGTTTCATCCCATCATTTTGTTTTAAGCTGTTGTGTATTTTCTGTGAATTCACTGAACCATATTTCATAAATTACCCCAGTGTTGACATGAATGGCAGCTTTTGTCAGATTACCATGGCAACATGTCTTGCTTATTGTACCAGGTGTATTGCATTATTTATTGGTTGTGCTTATTTTCATGAGCATCATGCTTGTTGGAGCTGAACTGAACTCTGACAGCTTTGATAACTGCTTTAGTGTTATTAAATGAAAATGACATGTCAGAGTGATTTGATTTCAGTCTTGTTTGCTTTTTTATATTCCCACCCCTGCATAATGTGGTTTGCCTTCACTTTTAAATAGAAACGGCACAGTCGGGTAGATATTATTGGTTCTTGTGCTAATAATATCTTTAATAATTTCAAAGTCAGTCATGATTGCAGACATTTCCAATTAGGCAGAATTTTCATGCATTTCAGCACACTGGTAACCTCTAATGTTTTGTACTTTGAGATTTGAAAACGATTATAGAAAAAAAAAAAAGAAATTATGTTGTTTTGGTTTGCTGGAAATCGGTTCCAAGTTAACCTCAGAGTTTGTTTCAAAACATTTTCTGGCTTTGGCTCACTAGAGACCTTAATAGGCTTTTATGTTCAGTGTGTAAACGGATATTTAACTTTAATTGACACGCTTTGTTAGGTCTAATGACTGCAGTATCAGCCTTTATGATGACCTCAGTGTATACAGTATGTGTGATTGTCCTTGATGTTCAATGACAGGATAATGCAAGCTAATCTCCTCTTCTATTATTTTTTTCTCTCCCTCAGGACCCTGCGGGCATATTTGAGCTGGTGGAGCTTGTGGGAAATGGGACCTATGGACAAGTATATAAGGTAAATAATGATTTAATGGTTTACTATAAGAAAGAAATGATATGTGTGATTGGGTGGATATATCCAGTTCAGTCTCAGAAAGATGTTTTCCCTCTCCCTCGGTTCAAAGATCTGCACTTACCTGTTAGTGCCTCAGCAGCTCTTGCGTCATACGTGTGGTATGTCCAGGCATGTCAAGACTCATGTGTTTTCTTATACTTCTTGCCATTTCTCTGAAAGCTCCTTCGCCCACTTTCATTACCTGCTCAAAAACTAGAGTGTGAGTCAGATTTTTCAATTGAAAAGAGATTTAAGGCACCCACACACTACAAGATAATCAGGCCGATTTTGGGCCCAATTCTCCCCTTCTGACAGTCCTAGGTAAAGTCCCGATTATCTTGATGCTTCTACAGATTATCTTATCAGGTTTTCCTGTGGTGCGTGGTGTGTTAAAAGTGATTGAATCTACTTGGAAGAACATCAGAGCCGCACCCATCTCAAATAGTAAATATACAATATTTTGAATATTTGGGCTCTTATAGGGTTAGTTCACCCAAAAAGTCTGTCATTAATTACTCACATTCATGTCATTCCACACCTGTAAGACCTTTGTTCATATTTTTGATAAAATCCAAAAGCTCAGTGAGGCCTGCATTGAAAGCAAGTTAATTTACACTTTCAACCGCCCAGAAAAGTACTAAAGTTATATTTAAGACAGTACATGTGACTACAGTGGTTCAACCTTAATGTTATGAAGTGGTGAGAATACTTTTTGTGTGCAAAAAAACAAAATTAGGACTTTATTCAACAATATCTAGTGATGGGCGATTTCAAAACACTGCTTCAGAAGCTTCGAAGCTTTACGAATCTCTCGTTTCGAATCAGTTGTTCGGAGCACCGAAGTCACGTGCTTTCAGTAAATGAGGCTTTGTTACGTCATAAGTGTTTTGAAATTTCAATGGTTCACGTGACCTTGGCAGTTTGATACACGCTCCAAACCACTGATTCAATTTGTAAAGCTGCAAAGCTTCATTAAGCAGTGTTTTGAAATCGCCCATCACTAGATATTGTTGAATAAATATTAGTATTAGAATAAGTATTCTCGCCGCTTTATAATATTAAAGGGTTAGTTCACCCAAAAATGAAAATTATGTCATTAATGACTCACCCTCATGTCGTTCTAAAGCCGTAAGACCTTCGTTCATCTTCGGAACACAGTTTAAGATATTTTAGATTTAGTCCGAGAGCTTTCTGTCCCTCCATTGAAAATGTATGTACGGTATACTGTCCATGTCCAGAAAGGTAATAAAAACATCATCAAAGTAGTCCATGTGACATCAGTGGGTTAGTTAGAAGTTTTTGAAGCATCGGAAATACATTTTGGTCCAAAAATAACAAAACTACGACTTTATTCAGCATTGTCTTTTCTTCCGGAATCCTTTCCATTGAATTGATTCCATTGAATTGATTCCATTGAATTGATTCCATTGAATTCTTTCATCTGTCGGCGTTGGTAATGCACTTTTACGTCGTTGTTTTTGGCGATTAGGACATCCGCGACATGCACACTTACGCACCATTTTAAAAAATATAGCAATACCAAAATACAAACAATATAGAATAGCTTGAATACAGCGTGCGTCTCCCTCAGACTGTAAACGAAGCTCGGGCGCACCGAATAACACGTCAGCAGCGTCTTACGTCAGCAGCGTCACTGCGGAGTCGTGAACCCGGATTGACAACAGACCCGTTTTTGTTGTTTTTGGACCAAAATGTATTTTCGATGCTTCAAAAACTTCTAACTAACCCTCTGATGTCACATGGACTACTTTGATGATGTTTTTATTACCTTTCTGGACATGGACAGTATACCGTACATACATTTTCAATGGAGGGACAGAAAGCTCTCGGACTAAATCTGAAATATCTTAATTTGTGTTCCGAAGATGAATTAAGTTCTTGCGGGTGTGGAACGACATGAGGGTGAGTCATTAATGACATAATTTTCATTTTTGGGTGAACTAACCCTTAAAATGTAGCCAGGATGCCAGCCAAACTTAGCCCCGCCCACAACATTTTGAGGTTGGGGAGTTCGGTCTGGACTTGATCCGTAGAGGAGTAATTATGCCCGAACAGAAACTGTTCGGACCAATCACATTGTCAGGGCGATGATTGACAGATTATCACCAGAAACGTAATCAGCCACGTCATCAAAGAGCGCTTGGGGAGTTTGATTGACAAGCGATCTAACCAATCAGAACGCCGCATCCGCTATTTTGTCCGACAAAGCAGTCAGGAGTTAGAAGATTAACATCGGTGGTGGAGTTAAACTTGAAAAATGGTGTATATTGGCGTCTTTCCACGTTTGAAACAACATTCATTCTCATGTTCATTCATGTTTATTTGATGCTATAAATGGACTAGTAGGAAGAGATGATCGGTTTACGAACCTCTTGAGCTGAGGCGCTACAGCAATCTGTCACGATCATGGTCACAACACATTAAAGAGCCACAAAACGGTTTTTATTGTTTTATTTATTTTTATTTATTTAATAACTACACAGTTTGAAAGCTGGGGCTTTGTTTAATATCATAAGTAACCTGTCCTGTCTTGTCTGTCGACATGTTGTCATGTTGTTGCAATGTATTTTCCACTCTGTGTGGTGTGACAGCTCCACGGCTTGTCGGACAAAGCAACAGTAACTAAGGGGGACGAGTCTTTGCGAAAGGTCAATTAGTTTACAACAATGATGGCTGTTGTTGAAGAACTGAGATGTGTAGATTCCGCCATCGCGTCCGTTATAGAAGATAGCGACAGCGCATTAATTTTAAAAGCGGAACAGAGGACCGCGATCAAGGCATTTGTCGATGGGAAAGATGTCTTTGCCGTCCTTCCTACGGGATTCTGCAAAAGTTTGATTTATCAGCCGGCCCCGATGGTCGCTAAGAAGAGTTCTGTTGACAACTATGCATCGCTCAACATACGTCACTTACTCTGTAGTTCTGATTGGTTGTAGGTCTATCCAATTGAGGTCTTTCCTGGATCGGTTGAAATACGCCCCCATAATCAAACCCCAATGGAGCAGTATCAGACTCATATTCGAACTAGAATTGAGTATGACCACGTCAGGCTACTTTAAATGCTGTTGTGTGAGGGGAACCCCAAGGACAAACACACACACACACACACACTCTGTAGATTGTCAAGTGGAACGAAATGATACCCAATCAGAAATTGAGCAGACAGAAGTATTAAAATCTCCACAACTTCATCCAAACCTTTTTCTTTATTTTTACCATGAATTTTCTGTAAAAAGCAGTCCAAACACTATTATCACCAATTGGTCTTGCCCGTTGTTCCCCATATTTGTTTACTGTGTTATCATGTTTGACTGTGAGAGATTTTGCGAGATTTCTTGTTCACTCGTGTTGTTTGTGAATGGAATGTTTCAGTGTATGAACAAAATTGTTAAATCTATGATTTTTGGGATGGGTGTTGGGTTTTCTACAGTTTGATACACTCCAAAAAAGTTGGCATGCTTGAAATTTTAAGTTCTTCTTTGGTTTGGCGTTTCTTTTTTTGGTTTGAAGGTGAAAAGACATTCCTTTGGTCTTCATCCACAACGATCAGACTGCTAATTTGAAAAATACTATTGGTTATTACTAGGAAAATACTATTGATCTGTTTTTTGAAATGAAGAGATACCAATCAAAGATTGAAGCAAAAATTAAAGCCTGGAGCAGTGATGTAGGATCATTTAAGCAGTCTGTCAGTCTCACCCACTGTCATAATGCAGTACTTTTAAAGGATTAGTTTACCCAAATAAATGAAATCCTGTCATTTACTCATCCTCGTCATTCTAAAACCTGTATGACTTTTTCTTCTGTGAAACACAAAAGGAAATGGTAGAATATTCATGCTGTTCCTCATATGCTAGTACGTACATCTTGTATGCTATATCTTGCAGAAGGCTATAATATTGCTTCTGACAATTTCAAATACAGTTCATTAGTAGTATGGACTTCTTTACTATTCTGTAACTGTGCTTGGTTCTCTTTTCTTCCAATTTAAATTTAACTTGTCTATTTGAATTATTTAATTATTCCTGTGATGGCAAAGCTGAATTTTCAGCATCATTACTCCAGTCTTCAGTCACATGATCCTTCAGAAAACATTCTAATATGCTGATTTAGTGCTCAAGAAAAAACTTACTGATGAATAAAGTTCAAAAGAACAACTTTTAATCGCTTTCTGTGTCAATTTGAATCAATTTAATGCATCCTTGCTGAATAAAAGAGCAAATTTATTTAAAAAAAACAAACAAAAAAAACTTACCGGCCCCTAAAGTTTTAATCAATTTTGAAGTGTATATACCAGAATTTATTTCCAAACTTCTCCAGTTGTGTTCCATTCAAGTCATACAGGATTGAGACAATATGAGAGTGAGTAAATGTCAGACTTCTTTATTTTTTGATAAACTTTCCTTTTAAATAAGAATTTATTACACATACATATTGAGTTATTGGTCAAATATAAAAAGTGAAAGAGGATGTGGTTGTAATAGTCATGTTAGAGTCCTCGGAGAAAAGCCACAGTTTGCAGAAGTTTTTGGTGTTGACATTGAGCTCTCTGTGTGAGTGCAGTCAGTATACTGAGAAAACCTGTAGGAGGTGTGATTCTGAGGTGTTGCCCACTTGTGAAGGTGTATGGAGGGGTCAGATCCTATCAGGTGCTAGATTTGGTTTCCTTTAATCTCCCATGAAGGGATTGTTGTGACAAAATGAGACCGATGCAAGACAGAAAAAGATTAACTCAGCCAATTGAAGGGGCACCCTTTGTGTATAGTTAGCACATGTTAATGAGAGTGAAAGAGAAATGGTGCGAAGAAAGGAGAAAAATGAAAAATCATGTGAGGCAGTTGAATTCGCCAAACTGTCAGCTGAATCACAGCTTCACTGTACTGTCATTCCTTATTAATGTGCCGTTTAAAGGTGCCCTAGAATTAAAAATTGAATTTATCTTGGCATAGTTGAATACAAGAGTTCAGTACATGGAAATGCCATACAGTGAGTCTCAAACTCCATTGTTTCCTCCTTCTTATATAAATCTCATTTGTTTAAAAGACCTCCGAAGAACAGGCGAATCTCAACATAACACCGACTGTGACGTAACAGTCGGGATCATTAATATGTACGCCTGCAATATTTGCATATGCCAGCTCATGTTCCCAACATTATGAAAGGCATTAGACAAGGGCAGCCAGTATTAACGTCTGGATCTGCACAGGTGAAACATCAGACTAGGTAAGCAAACAAGAACAATAGCGAAAAATGGCAGATGGAGCAATAATAACTGACATGATTCATGATAACATGATATTTTTAGTGATATTTGTAAACTGTCTTTCTAAATGTTTTGTTAGCATGTTGCTAATGTACTGTTAAATGTGGTTAAAGTTACCATTGTTTCTTACTGTATTCACGGAGACAAGAGCCGTTGCTATTTTCATTATTAAACACTTGCAGTCTGTATAATTCATAAACACAACTTCATTCTTTATAAATCTCTCCAACAGTGTAACGTAGCATTAGCCGTTAGCCACGGATCACAGGCTCAAATTCATTCAGAATCAAATGTGAACATTCAAATCAATACTATACCCGCATAATCCGACGCATACATGCAGTATGCAGGACGAACACTTTGTAAAGATCCATTTTGAGGGTTATATTAGCTGTGTAAACTTTGTTTATGCAATGGTTAAGGTAAGCGTGAGCTCCGTGGGCGGGGAGTGAGCATTTAAAGGGGCTGCAGCCTGAATCGGTGCATTTCTTATTATGCCCCAAAATAGGTAGTTAAAAAATGAATTAAAAAAAATCTATGGGGTATTTTGAGCTGAAACTTCAGACACATTCAGGGGACACCTTACACTTATATTACATCTTGTAAAAAAACGTTCGATGGCACCTTGAAGACGTGTGTGTGCTCATACCATTACCGAGAACTCCTATTCATAAACCATACTTTCAGTGTGATTTCAGAGTTGTTTTAAAATCGTGGTGTTTATTAAGAAGTTTTGCGACAGGTATGTTAGCTTTAAGTCCATTTTTATTGACGCTTTTAGCAGATATACGCTTTTTTAAAAAAAATCCATTGTTCTGGAGACAAATATATTTGTGACTCATCCTGCACTACACAGATTTTTGTCCAATCAAAAGCTCTTTTGACTGAGAATGGCCCTGCCAGAATTCCAACTGCCACTGACTAAAAAGTAAAGCCTATTGGCTACTAAAAAAGGCAAATAAAATTTGAGAAGAGAAATAAACCAGGCCAATAGGTGGCGATATGCACAGTGCAAATCACTAATAAAGTTAAGTAGAAGCCCTGTGATCTGTCCGGTTTCAAAAGGAAACGTCCAGACCTTCTTTAATGTAAATCTATGGAATTTCTTTCCCATTTTTATTGTTTTTTTTTTTTCTCCTTTTTAGCGCGAATCAGAAGTAATAGTGCACCTCTAACAAGCCACACAATTGGAATTCATATGTTACACAAACTGTACAGGATGAGTTACTCACCGAATATTAACACTTAGCAATAGTGTGAGCAATAGCAATAGTAATAGTCATGATTTCCTTGGCAAACATGTTTCCCAAACATTCCCTCTGTCCTTCCTCCTAGTTACCATAGTTTGGACAAAGAGGTAGTCTGAGCCCAGATTAACAGAGGTTCACATTTTGGAAGAGGGCCACTATAAATGGATTACTTTAGTTAGCATTAGTTTTTATTTTACTTTGTAAAGGTAAATTTATGTGTCTGGTAAGCCAACAAGATAGCACAGTCTGTGGTGTTCATGCACCGGATTTGCGTGGGCTAATCAGTTCAAATATATATAAAAATGAATATAAAACACACTTGCTCATTTACGTGTGGGAGTTTTTCAAAAGCACAAGCGCATGCTCCTCCTGACATCTTTTATAATTCAGATATTATTTAGAACAGCAGGCATATGCGTAATGAGTAGTTTTTTGAACCAAATTAGACATTTTAGATGACATTCTGTTGGCATTGGTGAAGTCACATTCAGGTCACAATCAGCCATGATTGACTGAATGTTTAGTGCAAAAGAAAGAATAGAGTCAGTGTAATTCAGCGAATCGTGTTATTTATGCATTGATGAATAGTTTTTCTTTTGGTAACCATGACTTTTTTCTTGACTTTTGATCTGAGATGACAAGCCGCCCCCTTTGAGTCAGAATATTGATTTGAATTGCTTCATTATGTGATTTCTTTGCTTTATTACTCCTATTCATTTTCTTGTTAATGTGAAATCAGTCATTATTTATCTTTACGAATATTATGGGCTAAGTGGAATACATAATTTGTTTATGCTAATTCAGTGAACTAGTGGATTTGTAATGTCAGTTCAGACATATATTTTCATTTTTTTCTGCAGTCATTTAAAAGTTTGTTCATATTTATTTAATAAATATATACTCTACCTTTCAAAAGTCAGTAAGATTTTTTTTTGGAACACTTTTATTCAGTCCAATGGGTGTATTACATTGATCAAAAGTGACGACAGTGAAGAGATTTATAAAGTTATAAAAGATTCTAATGTTTGTTTATCAAAAAATCCTGACAAAATGTATCATGTTTTTAATTTTAATTGATGATAATAAGAAATGTTTCTTGAGCACCAAATTAGCATATTAGAATGATTTCTGAAGGCTTTGCCATCACAGGAATACATTATTATTATTATTATTATTATTATTATTTTAAATTGTAATTTTATTTTATGTAATTTTTAAAAATTAAAATTAAAATTTTAATATCACTATTATAGTTTTTCACTCACTTTGTGGGACAGTGAGCTCTGTAACTTTCAGATTATATACATGCACAAACAGATACAGTACACACTAAAGTTATGCATGTTGAACATCATAGAAGACAATGTTACCATCTGTTCGTTTTGATTGTAGGAAAAAACTAGTTAATTTTTATCTTTTTGTGCTATTTTCAATTTACGGGTTTAATTTTGTCTTTGTGTCTGATGGTTTCTTGCACTATAGTAAATCGATGACTCATCTGTGTCTCATAATTATTCATGAGACTGCGTGTCCTTATCCTATGAGAAGACTCCTCGCTTAATTATTTACGACAGCATGCGTTCATTTCCTATGACAGGCCCTTCAAACAGCGAGATCTCATACAGTAAGTGAGAGATGCATTAATAGATCAAAAATGAGTGTTTGTTTTTGCTTTGTAAGTTTTTCTGCGTCACAAGTTCTCTTCAATGGATCCTGAGTCTTCGACACAAATGTGATTCATCCACACTGTGAGTGTAACCAGTCTTACGACCCTTTTAACCAATCAAACAGCTTATAAAAAATGCTGCAAAATAAGCCTCAAAAGTTATTAGAGATGCAACAGCGTGTTGATATACATTTTCCTTGCAGAACAAATGCTGTGCATTAAATTATAGCCGTCACAGGATATGTGTGTGTTTGTCTAATTTGGTGAGCTTACAAAACCATTGCATATATTGTGTCGTGTGTATTGGTAATTTGCAGAGTGCATTTGTGGGAAGCTGTGTGGTCGGTCTCCCCTATTCCCCCACCACTCCGCAGCTCGCCACGCCCACTTTTGTAGCATTTTTTTAGTATGGTGAGAACTGACTGCTACAAAAAAATACATCATATGACCCCTTTAACTGTTTTTTGTGTTAGTGTTGTTTTTAAATTGGACATTAAAAACATATTTTGACCCTATTGACGTAATGCTAATGAACGACGCACACTTTACAATAACTAAACAATGCCAAATACTACAGAAAAGGTCCTCAGGCTTCCATCAGTGCAGAATTAGTTGGTTAAATCAACTGCACTACCCAACGCCAATTTCACGGTGTCTGAAGCATCATGGATAAATTGAGGGTAATTTCTTTAGAACGAAGTTGCTTAGAAGCTCAGATGCGCTGGTCCATAGCGAAACCTTTTTCTTTTTTTAGTCTGTCTTAAACAGATGTCTTCTGCCTCACTCTGTAGGTCTGTAGCAGCAGGTTTCCACATCTCTGTTGGAGTTTGCAGAGTTCATCTTAACATGGTACTTTTTTGTACTGTAATTTAGATTGTGGAAACAAGGCCTCATTTTCACATTATTACTCAGCCTGTGGATCTGTCAATTTGGGTCAGCTTTGAAAAAGAGATGGTTGCTGAGTGTTCTTATTCTTATTAACGGGGGTTCTTTGAACTCTTGGACTCCTGCGTTGCTGGCAGGCTGTTTAATTAGTCCAAGGGTCATGGGTTATGACCTCACTGGCCTGCAAGAACAGATCAGCATCTGAGAGGTATTGATCATTATATTTGACTAGATGCAGCTAGACCAATCATTAGTCACGATGAAACTGAACTAGTGACAGATTTTTATTTATTTTTTGACGTACATCACAGCGTAACGGATTATCGGAAAAGAAAAAAATGTAGGGTGGGGACTTGATTCTATCTATCGGTTGTTGATTGGACTTTTAGATGTGTCTGTTGCACTGAAAAGTGGAGGCAGATGAAGATGAGCTTGCAGAGATAAGGTTTAATCGGATTAAATGACTGAAAAAGTCCTGCATACATCACCAGAAATAAGTCCAGAAGGTCCAGTTGACATTTTGAAGTTAAATTTTTTTTTTTAACATGCATTTAGAAAATTTCATTTCATGATGACTTTAAAGGGAATTCAGGAGTTTGAGTCCCTGCAGAAAGTCCCACACAGCCCTTTCTCTGGTGGGGCGCCATCTTGGGAGATCCAGAAAGCCATTAAAAACGTGCCCTGTATTAGAAGAAATAGGTTCTGGGTCAGGATGTGCAGTGTTGGGAGTGCTCATCTCCCACTCACATGACACTGCTTTTGAGAAAAATCTGCTATGAAGGAGAAAGATAGAAATGAAGACACTTTTATTAAAGCTTCTGAGTTTTCTTTTCACACTTTTTAAGATTTTAGGGGCGGTCAAGCTACAAAATGCATAATCAAAGCATCATAAAATCGGTCGATATATTTTAAGTCTTCTGAAACATATGATGGTTTGTGTGAGGAACAAACTGAAATTTAAGTCACAATGTATTAGAATAGAGCAGTTCTGACATTCAACAAAACATTTTTTTTTTCCTGGAAGAAAAAAGTCATAACGGTTTCAGAAAAGACATGAATTATTTCTTTGAATTTTGACATGAACCTTGAATCATAACTTAGATTATGCGACTTGATGAGCGAGGTGGGCGAGGTGACTGTTTCATCTAGATTTCTTTTTTGATTATGTTTTTAGCATAGCTTTTGTTAGCTGTGTTTTAGACAGTTTTCACTGTAAAACCCCCTCTAAAAATACTTTGTTCATCCCCTTTAAAGCACCATCAATACAGCCACACACATTAACACGGACATCTTTGGCCTTTGAGCATTGGATTTTTGAGACGGCATGTCAAGTTAAAAATAGTTTAACTTTTCAATGTGTCTCAAGACCCCCTGCATTCTGTTCCATTTTGTTGTGCTCCCTTTCAGGCTCGAATACACCACACAGATTTTGGCCTCTATCTACAGTCTAGACAAGTCAGCACCAGTCTGCAGGTTTGAGTTGACAGATTTCACAGAAAATCACGTGATGGGCACCCATAAGAAACATAACCAGTTCAGTTCAGGTGAAACGGAAACCAGTTTTCCTTAAGTCGTTCATATTTGTTGTTTTTGATTTGATTTGATTTGTTTTGATTTGATTTGATTTCAATTCACAAGCTTGAGATTTATTTTCAATTCAATTAGAATCAATATCGATTAATTGGGGCCTATCAGGTATAGTATATGGCAAATTTCCTCAAGGAAAAAAAAAAAAATCCATCTCAACTAATCCAGTAAACTATACAGTGAACCCCATTTGGTACATCACTATGATAATAATGGTTACAATGAAATGATTTGTTGGCTACTTGCATTTAAATTAGTGAAATAGTAGTCCTTAAATTACATAGTGAAATTTTTAGAATAATAATGTTAGAATTATACCTTTTTAAATGACAATTCTAAAACGGTTAGTTCCTGTCCTTGATTCTGTTCTCCATTGATATTGTTCTAAATATACTGATATTGTTTACTGTATTATGTAGAGGAGTATTGTGAGAAAGAGGTCGAGTGAGCGAGTTTATTACCTGCATTCAGATTTAGCATTTTCCTTCAGGTCAGTCCTATGTTCATAATAAAAAATCAGTTTAAATGTCCGATGTATTATCTTTTCCTTTTAACAGTTAAAGGGTTTTCCCGTGACTGACAGCGCTAGTCAAAGCATTTGTCAGTTGCGTCTTGTTCCGTTTTCAAAACAATTCAGTCTTTTCAATGTAAAAGTCTTCGCTACTGACTGACACACTCATAAAGACAGTCTTTGCCGCCATCTAATGGTGTAATAATGTAACTTCTGTTGCTGTTCACGGTCAGGGACTATTTTTTCCGGCGGAAGGAAGGCTTTTATTGAAAGTTTACTTCATGAAAGCTGCATTGATGCTTATTTTTGGCTTTAATATTTGTATTGTGTGGTAACAATTTTATAAAAGCAACAAGGTACTCGAGGCTAGTGCTGTATCTTGAATAAGTCACGGCTGAAGGGGTTGCAGGCACGACGCCCTTCAGCCGTTACTCATTCACGATACAGCATAGCCTCTCGTACCTTATTGTTTACTTAGGTTTCTTATGTTTTCTTTAACATTTTAATGGTGGCTGTAATAAAAACATGACAGATTTATTCATTAAAGGGCACCTATTATGCAAAATTCACTTTTACATGCTGTTTGACCATAAATGTGTGTTAGCAGTGTGTGAGCAAAACCCCCCTAGAATGAGAAAAATCCACCCAGTGGTTTTTTTACAATCTCAATAATTCATAAGCACTGTCTCAGAACGCCCTGTTCTAAGATTGCTCTCACTGTGACGTAGAATTGCGCTAAGCCCCACCCACGTGGTTTGATTGACAATCTGTTTTTGGCATAGACCCCGCCCTCGGTGATCTGTCAACCATCCTCCATTGTTTCAACGACAGCCGCTAATGTCTCCTAAGAAACATAAGTGTTCTGTTGTGGGATGTAATAATGAACATAGTAGTTTTCACTTTCTTCCGACATCAGAGCCACTGACGCAGTGGATGGATTTTATTTACGAAGGAAAGGCGCCACTCAAAATTCCAAAATACGTTTATGTTTGCGCGAATCATTTTTTGACTGACTGTTTTGAGAACGAGGGTCAATTCAAAGCAGGTCTTGCTCAAAGTTAATCCTCAAGTATGGATCGTTGCCTACTGTTCGCGATCCATCGTCACCTCCAGAAGAAGTAAGTGTATTTAATGTTTTTTGAGCAAATAGTCATTTCAGTCAGTCAGCCAATTCAATAACAAATGCATCTAAAGTTGTCGTCGTCGTCGTAGAATATCTGTGTATATAATTTAAACCTTGTTTGTATAGTGTGTATCTAACGTACTTAGCAAACGTTATCACAGTATTTGTGTTTGTAGTTTCAAAAAATTGCGCGAACGTTATCACAGTGTGTGTGTGTGTGTGTGTGTGTGTGTTGCACATCCATAATTGCAAATGGGACACGATTAAAACTCTTAAGTACATAAATGTATCAAATAACCATTCAGAGACGTCCTGCTCCATTCTCAATTGTGTTTCTTCTGCCGGAGTCTCTTCATCATCTGGGTCTGGTTCCGGTTCAAACATGTACTGCTGAATGCCATACAAAACAGCGGGTCTCTCATTCTCAGCCATTCTGCTTCTACCGACTGCATAGGTATGCAAGTTACGCCCTCATCCAAAGGCAGGGCGGGGATATGCAGCTCATTTATATTTAAGGTGGTACACACCAAAACAGCTCTTTTTAAAACAGGCCCCAAAAATGACATTTTCAAATGGTTATAATAAATTAACTGTGGGGTATTTTGTGCTGAAACTTCACAAATACATTCTGGGGACACCCAAGACCAATATTACATCTTGTAAAAAGGGGCATAATAGGTGCCCTTTAAACATTAAATACTGAGGAACAGGTTAAAGGCAGGGTAGGCAAAAAATTTTGTTCCAAATTTGTTTAAACTTTCTATATATATCCATGCATAATTAAAATGTAAGAACTCTGATAAAAAGAGTATAAAAATCGAGTGACTCTAGACCGTTTAATCTGTATTTAACACAGCTCATTATTTCCATCCGGGACGAAACGTAGGATTGGCTTAGGCGACTGTCACTCTCTCGCAACCATGGCAACCACCCTTTTGACACACATGACCTGCCCACTTGCGCGCGCACGTTTGATTTGGGGAATTCAAGAGGCACGCGATCCTAGGAATACCAAAACAATGGCAGAGAAACAGCAAGCAAAATTCACAGTACCGGCCTATGCAGTTAGTGAAGGCAAACCAGGCAAAAAAAGGAAGACAGTAACAGTACAAGAAAAGGCAATGAACAAAAAGCCTTTGGATAAACAAAGAAATAAAACGAGTTAATATCGGCGTGGCTTTCCAGCGATGGCGAGAACTGAGAGCAGGATTGTGCACAGTTTGCACGCATGCATCAATCGGCATTTATCATATATGCATCATATAACAGTGGCAGGTCCCGAGGCAGGCGCGCATAACCGCGGCAGCTCCCCTGCCACGCAAAGATTTTACTCCCTCTCAACTGAGGGAACTCAAGGGGCTGAAAAGTGACTCCTTGATGGCTTTATTTCTGCTGGACAGGTAAATCTTTCTTTTTGTATTTTGATCATACATATTTTTTTGTTTATTTGTTCATGAAGCATGTGTCATTAGCACACGTAGCTGCGTAATATAGCTAACATAACATTACTTAGCGAGCCGTAGTAGAGACGATAAATAATCTATAGGCCTAGCTCAAGATGATAGCTATAGTGTTGAATTGTGCATAATTTTGCTTTAGATAACTAAATACATGTTTAACAGATAGTAGGCCTAACGTTACTCCGCATCTAGGAACTTTTCTTAGAACTATATTTACCCTCTGTCTAACTCTTTTACCATGTTCACCTGTAAGTTTACCTGCACGTTTTTTTCGCCTTTGTTTTGTTTTTATATTCTCTACCTATGTTTACTGATGTCTTTATCTTGTATCTGTGTGTGTCGTACACACTTTGTTGTATGTGTGTGTTATTATTTTGTCTGCAATGCAGTTGTGAGTTGATATTTGAGTGTATGTTACTCTGTTTATCTGTAGAACAACGTATATGTTATGAATCTTAGACGAAATTCATCTTCATCACAGTGTAAATGATGGTAATGGAAAAACGTGTATCATGCAACCTGTTTTTAGCTTTGCCTTATAGATAACTAGCTCGTTAGCGAATCAAAAAATATATATTTTAAACTTTACCAATATCAATATGCTAGCTTGATAGTGAGTACTAAAATACATCTTGTTTGTTTATCTTCATAATTATAAAGTTATTTTTATTACATGTGATTCTGACAAGATGTCACTACATGCACTGTGCTCCTTCCTCTCCGCTCGTCTCAGGTAAATAATGCGTCTTCCAGCTCAGTGGTCGGAGTCGCGCGTTCATGCGTTTTGGGGGCGTGGCTTTGGAAGGAGCCCAGAAGGGAGGGGGTGGAGTGAATGGAAATAATGAGCTGTCTTTAAAACAGTCGTGAGAGGTCTACAGACACTCGATTTTTATACTTTCTTTTTCAGAGTACTTACATTTTAATTATGTATTGATATATAAATAAAGTTTAAACAAATTTTGAAAAAAAGTTTTTTTATACATTTTTTACCTACCCTGCCTTTAAGTAAAAATACAATGAATATGCAATGTGTATATTTAGCAAAATGCTACTCTTTAAAGCTCATTTTTCTTGCTGACTAACAAGTTTTTGGACATTGAATGGCTTTTCTGTGCTAAATGTAATATTACGTAACATTTATTTACAAGCTGTTGTAACGAATGTGTAGCGGTTATTAATCAATTTATGGATGAAATATGAATATAATAATTCATAAGGTTATGAATAAATTATGATTCATATATCGACCCAATGGGGAATTAAACATATATTGTGAATCAATTACAACGAATTATAATCAATTACATATATGATTAGTTCTGGTTTAATAATTATTTAGAGAAACTGTTCGTTTGTCCAGCAAACTAAGTCCCTCACAGAATATTATAAACGGAGTTATTCTCTGGCCATGAAAATAACTAAAGCATAAAGCGATCGAAAAAACGTTAAAGTGACTTGGTCTTCAGTTGGAAGAACAACAGAACAATCGAGCATGAATTAAGTGTTTTAATATATGCAGCTACGAATACAGAGGTTATACATCTAAATATATATACAAGAAAATACATATATATACACGAGAATGAAAATGAAGAAAAGACAGGGAAAGAAAGATGATCAAAGAATGGCAAATTACACAGTTAAACCCTTTTGAGAGAGCCAGCACAGAAATCAGTTTAGACAAATTTAAGGTAAATGATAATACTTGCTTATTGGTTCAAGTCCGTGAGTAGCAGTTTCAACGCGCTTGGCTTGGTCCTTTCCGAGAGGGTTTCTCCGGCGGGGTTTTCAAAAGAGGTTTAAACTTAAGTAACTTAACCGAAGAGAGAGAGAGAGAAAGGAAGTGGTCCTCCCGAGCTGCGCGCGTGGTTGGGAAGCGCGGTCACCTGAGGCGTCCGGGGAGACGTGCACGAGACGATCGGGAGGTCACCGGGAGAACACAGAAAAGGTGTGTGTTGTTGTTTTTATGGAAACCCAAACTAACACACCTCCTGAATTGTAGCGGCCAATAGATGCGCAGCACTATCTGGCGGGCAAAGTTCCTTGGTTTGGTCTCCTAGATGAATTTGCATACTTAGTGGCCATCAGACCGGATTTCGAGATCGAGTGCTTTCTTCACAGTATCATTAAACACATAGAAAAATGCATATGTCAGCCATGTGACCCACCTCAGTAAATAGCTCGAGTCCGGAGCTTTACGGAGAGACCAAACTCGCCAGATTAGAAAGGCATAGACAAGAAGTTATGGTTTACAGACAAAATTATATCGTTAAAATGCACACTAGCACAAATACACTAATTTAAACACTAGGAAACATGCATAGGCCCTAAAATATATGAAATATATATTTCAGCATAGTGGTAGGATATATATACAGTTAAAAATTTATGTTTGTGTGTTTCTGTATGTGTGTCTGTGTGTGTGTTTTTGTGTGTGCCAGTGTGTGTGGGTGCTGGAATGTGGATCTGGCCCATAGTCCACATGAGGGGCCCCTTTGATGTCCTAAGAGCAAGGAAATTGGGCCTGCTGTGTTACCTCGGAGGGCAACAAAGGTGTCAAGTGGGCTCATCTTTAGTAGACTGTTCGGAGCCGATTTAGTGATTAAGAAACAAAGTTCATCAGGTTAAAAGCATTCTGAAAACTCCAAAGTTTATTGACTCTGAACGGATCCATCCAGACGTTACACTGTTTTATTGACGTTGTTGAAACACCAATGACACGATTACAAGAGACATGAAACGTACTTCGGTAAGTTGTACTATATATTGTTAAATCATGTTAATTTTGTGCTGTAGTAAAGAGGAAGATCCGTTCACATGGTCACCACGCTGCTGCCTTTGACTTTTGACATGCGGAATTTGAAAGCTAAGACTGTTTCTTTTCAGAAGTAAAAAAGCACAAAGCTTATTGCAATTTATGGGAGGCACTCAACAAAGTTTTGTTCATTAATCATCTGAAATCAGCATCTGAAAAGTGGATTCTTGGGATTTAAGAATCAATATTTGGTATCGGTTCTTCAAAATGAGAATCAATTAAAATCGAGAAATCTGTGTGTGTGTGTGTGTGTGTGTGTGTGTGTGTGTGTGTGTGTGTATATATATATATATATTTTTTTTTTATTTTTTTTATTTTTTATTATTATTTTTTATTATTTTTTTTTTTTTACCCAGCTCTAGTCTTCAGGCAACCCACCAACTTGATTTATGTAGTTTTGCACATCTCTAACTCAAAACATCTTAGCAACCCCATACCAACTCCCTAGCAACCACCCACAACACCCTAGCATTGTAGCAGCAAATTTGTAAAGTTAAAGTACCCAAATGTTTTGTTCCACATGATGCCTTAGCATGTTCTTCTCACCCTTGCATTATGAGATAAACACAGAGCTTACGGTTAAATAAGGAAGCTTCCACAATGAGGCTCTAAATAAAACACCAACTTCCTGCATTCCATAAGTGACTGAAGGGCATGTGGTCTTTTGAAGACTGTTCTCTGAATGGAAGATGAGTGAAGAGATTCTGGCCCCTCCAAAGCTCTCTCGGAGACTGAGCTGAGAGGGTCATGCTAGGTCACATGTCTCAGGAACAAGAGGAGCTGTCTGTAGAAGAGTGTGAAAATCACAAACCTCCTCCGCCTTCCAGGCCTGTTGCTAGGCTACCGAGAGGAAGTGGTGCGTTGTGCTTTTTTTTTTTTTTTGCACTGGCACCCTGTGTCTACCGTTAAGCGGTACAAACATACACCAGTGTCGCAGTGACAAATGACTTCCTGATCCTGATTGTACAATAATAACTGTTCCGTTTTCACAACTTCTACAATATATGACTATCATTACCGTTGTTTGGCTTCCCTACCTTCCTGCAGATATCGTCTTAGTTCTCATGATTGGATTGTTGAGGATAGCCAATAGCAGCTGTGATGATGAAACCACACAGCAATGTCTTCCTGACATTTTGCGGCTACAGTTACAATGCATTATACCGCAAGCTCTCCGATAGCCATTTACAGTCATTTCAGATATAATAGGAACAGACCTCAGTATGCATTTCAGCTGCCATTCTAGATTAGAAGGATTCTGTGACCACATAGTGTGCTTATCTGTTTGGCTTGTAAAAGCATCTACATCCATCACACATAGGCTACAAAAACAGTCTGCAGATGAGTATGAAAAAAAACTAATCTTTTTAAGTATGAAACATCTATATTTTTGAAACTGTTATGCGGTACAATAAATACAGTATGCATTTTATTTTTTTTCTGTATGAAAAGCCCAGATTACCTTTTGCAGATGTGCACTATACATTAGAGGCCGTTCACAATGAGCGTTTTTTTTTTTTTTTTTTTTTCATTCCAATGCATTCCATTCCTACTTTTCCATTGTTAGACGAACATGTATGCCGGATGCGCTCGCGTCTTGCATCTTTTGCAGCGTCTAGCGTATGACACGGTGTTCCAAAAAAATTTTAATCAGTTACATTTTTTTAAGAAATGTATCTCACATCTCATGTTTTTCAAAGCAAAAACACATTCTGTGTTCTTAATCTTTTTCGACAACTATTGCTATGAGAATAGCATCAGTTACTGACATCTCAAATACCTAATTAATGCCCTATTATGCCCCTTTTACAAGATGTAATATAAGTCTCTGGTGTCCACAGAATGTGTCTGTGAAGTTTCAGCTCAAAATACCCCACAGATCATTTATTATAGCTTATCAAATTTGTCCCTATTTGGGTGTGAGCAAAAACACGTGTTTTTGTGTGTCACTTTAAATGCAAATAAGCTTCAGCTCTCGGCCGCTTTCCAGAATTAGGGCAGAGCTTTAACAGGTCACGTTTTGGTTGCTCAACAACAACAAAGCTGGAGAATCTCACGCAGCCAAAATGACGATTTTCCCTACCAGACATTTGTTGTAGTCCTTAAACAGAGAATTCTTTAAAAGAAAATGTTTCCCTTTGCATTGAACTTTGAGCGTCGTAACTTTGCAGATGTTGTTTATGCTCTAATAGCAACATTACGCACTCACTAAAGTTAAAGTGAAATCATAATCAACCACCCTTTTTAAATTAAGTAAAATTGACTTGATTGGCCTGTCAAAGTGCAAGGCATTTTTACATAAAATTGCAAAATAGCTGTATTTATTTATCAAAATAACCATATTTATTTTCAAAATGTAACGTGCAATGTAATGAGGTCATGTAACAGCCGTTTGAAACAGTTTTCATTGCATACTGTTTTGCATACTGTTTTGCATTTTGTTTCTAAAAATAGTGGACAGTATATGGCATATATGTTAATGCTGTATGTTAATATTCCATTCTGAACACACTGTAGTTATATTTATCACCAATATTGCACATTCGCGCCTTGCTTTTTTAATGGCTTATGGCAGTTAAGGACAGTCTTATCTTATACGTCAGGCCTCCAGAACTTTTCAGTTAATCTCTGTCAGGATGCCAGATGGTTTTTCCAGTTAGCAGTCGGCCATGTGAATCTTTGCATCAGGAAAGACGTGGAGCTTTAGGGTGCAAATCCATCACACATGCACCCATTCACCATGTCCACACATCTGACTCATTTATATGCCAGCATAATTTATTACGATAAGTCGATTGTATTATTATGATGATTGGCTCATGTGTTCTGTCACAGATGTATTCAAATTAGCCAACATTTTTGTCCAGTCAGCATGTCTTTCCAGTTCACAAGCTTCCTTCCAAGTCATATCAAAGCCAACACCCTAGCAACTGCATAGCAACACCTTGGCAACCACTTAAAACCTATAACATGGCAATCATCAGTGACCCTCTGGAGGTTTGAGAGGGAACTGTAAGGAGTTTGTGAGTTGATAAAGCTAATTAAGGCACAGTATGTAAGGTTTTTGGATTAAAATATCCAAAAACCACTAGAACAGTGTTATATATTTTGTTGACTTGTGTACTTGCATTATCCCAGATTCCAAGATTGTTTAAATAGAGAGAAATAAAGGTACAATTTGTGATATTTTTTTCCGCTAGAGGTCGCTACAGGCCTGTTCAAAACAAAGGCGTAGTTTGATGATGCCAAGTTTTAGAGCGGAAACTTGGGACATGTGGTCTCCATCTCAATGGACGGTGCAAAAGAATAGGGATTGGAGTCTGGAAGAACTCATGTTCGTGGATGCGATTATTAACGTTACTGTAGTATGAAGCAGAGCAGGACCGAGTGTTGCGGGAGCTGAACGAGGAGCTGGAGCGATTGATCAACACACGCCTCACGAGCAGCGGTACTTTTATTATGACACAGCCGCCGGCGCCGCTTCCGCTTATCCGGTCATGAGTTTACGGGACCTGTCCTTGTCGACAGAACCAGCGGCAGGTGGTAAACAGTAATTATGTTCCATAAAAAGTAACACAATCCACCATAAAACGTGCAAGAAGTAAATAAGGAACTGCTTTAAGCAAGCTAGTGGTTTGCTGGACGCTAGACACTACTTCCGCATTTGTCCACGGCACTGTTGTCATGTGGTTTCTACGTCAGTAAAGGCGGTAACAAAGGGTAACTGACGTCATTGACAGGCGACTGCACTGCCCCGTGTCACTGTTTAGAATGGGAATTTTCTCATGATTTACAAGTAGTTGAAAACATTAGAGATATTGTTAGTAATCAGCTGGACAAAATATAAAACACTAGCCTAGTGGTTTTTGGATATTTTACAGCAAAAATTTTACATATTGTACCTTAAGCAATTTTAACTAGTGTCCCATCTCTTGTCATTGTGTTGCATATATGTGACGTCATCACCCTCAATTTCTGGTTTTATTTTGTAGAAACCATGGAAACACCAAAGACGGTTTAATATATTTTATTAGACAGGGGAACAACTGTTTGGATACATTTATAAACCGAAAACTATTCATTGTTATATAGCTCAACACTGCTAGTCATTTTGTTTAAATCTAATTTTCTTGATTTTCCGAGAGTACCATGTTTTACCATGCCTCCGAGAAAAACACTATTTTTTCAAGTGGCTAAGATAGCATAATCAGGTGCAGCTTTATTTTTATTAACAGTAATACAGAATTTTCTCCATCATACAATGTTTTTGATAATTGTATGCCATTTAGCAACACAAGCCATCCATCATTTATTAATATGATATTCTAATATCAATTTAGCTTACTGCAGTGTGCGACAAGTGTCTCATAACAGCCGCCGAGCGAACGCACAGAGTAACGTTATAACATAATTTTCAACACACTCAAATGTATCTAATGATAAACAGTGCTGCATTACCCCACATATGCTTGACCGGAAGAAGCGGAAGTGGCGACTGTGGCATAATAAAAGTTTTTGCTTCATACTACAGTAACTTTAATAATCTCATTCATGAACATGATTTCTACTCTAGTCCCCGTTGGATTCTTTTCCACCGGCTGTGCAGTGAAGATGACAACTCCCATGATTCCGTGCTTAATCTCAGCTAGGGCTGGGCGATATATGGAATGCTTTTGTCACGCGCATTTCGTCAGTAAAGCCGGTTCCCTGATTGCTGCTAAATCGCCATCACCTGCTTTCAAATGGAGCAGCATTTAATAGACAGAGCCGTAGTTCACTGATAAGCCACGCAATATTGCGTTCAATATCGATATGAATCGCCGTCGATATTGAACGCGATATTGCGTAGCTTATCCGTGAACTACGGCTCTGTCTATTAAATGCCGCTTCATTTGAAAGCAGGTGATGGCGATTTAGCGGTAATCAGGGAACCGGCTTTACTGACGAAATGCGCGTGACAAAAGCATTCGATATATCGCCCAGCCCTAATCTCAGCATCATCAAGCTACGCCTTTGCTTTGAATAGGCGACCTCTAGTGGCGAAAAATTACATATTGTGCCTTTAAATCTAAAGGCCTGTACACACCGCCACGAATATCACTTGCGATTATCGCCACCGTTTAACGCCTCGTGACTAAACAAAGGGCGCCAATGTGAATGTGCACACCGACGCGAAAAACGTTAGGCGTAAAAGCGTCATTTAAAAAAAACAAAAAAAAAACGCCTTGAGTTCGTTTTTTTGGGTTTGACTTTTCACTTTTCTTCATGTGCCTGGAGCTACTGAAGTTACAGTAAAATGCGACTTGGTGGCGCTCAAGCACAAAACAGTTGCTGAGCACACATTGATACCAAGATGACGAAGAGGAAGTAAGCAGATGACAAACTATGGGTGCTCTGCCAGTTCATGACCACACCAATAGATGTGTATTATATGCCATTTTATTTCTGTATTTTTATTTTATTTTTTTACATTCAAGAAATACAGTTGAGAATGCCTGTTTCATAAATGTTCTTTTGCACTACCGTTCACTTGGACTACTGTCATTGTTACTTATTTGCACTACCGTTTCTGACTACCATCTCCTCGTCATGTATATGCCATTTTATATCTGTATTTTTATCTTTTTGAATTTTATATCATAAATATGTTTATTTGCACTACCGTTCAGCACAAGCGCCATATACTGTCAGGGAGTGAATTTGCACGTTCACTCGGCACATCGCCAGTGAAAAACGCTTGGGTATGAACAGGAAAAACGTCTCAAAACGCTGGCGCGATATTCGTCCCAGTGTGTACGAGGCTTAAAGTAACATTAAAATAGACACATAGGGCTGCACAAATCTAAACAAAACTGAAATACACGCATACAACTTATAATATTGTTTTCAGAGTGGCTTGGTTCACAGTAAATGCTGCTTCTCACAAACTCCACCATTGTTTTAGAGTGCAGGGTGGCTGATATAAAGCTGGTATATAAGATATTATACTTTTTAATTTAAAGATAGTAAATAACACATGCAGTTCAATTTATATTTATTTTGTGTAATATTTAGTAATCTGAACTTGAACTAAAAAAAAAAGCCTGTAAAATAAACAGATTTATACTATAATACTAAGTCACGATTCCAACAATTATCGGTCAATGCCAATCATTTAAATGTGGCTATATATGAGTCAACCACTAGTAAAAATCTAGATATTAGATGCTCAAAATGGGATTTTGCGCATCAAGTGCACATCACGCCATGGCTCCATGGTTTGATAAAATGTCAAAGTTCCCCACACAGTGATTTTCTTATTTTTATACAGCCATGGGGTTTGTCTGGGTTTTTCTACTCATTAATACTTTCCAATAGCAGTTGAAGTTGTTAATGAGCACTGATGGGACTTGTGTGATGCTCTCTTCTCATGTCCTTCTTTCTCTTTCCCACCTTTTTTTCACTCCTTCCCTCCTTCTCTCGCCGAAACATCTCCTCTGCTTAGAATCAAAGCGGTGGGAGTGTGTTGGGTGAGGAGATGAAGTGTGCATAATTCATTCTGAAGAGCACACACTGGGTGATTCTGCCGTTCAGATGAATGCACTCCTGCTCAGATCTGCTGCGGTATCTCCTGCTATTGTCCCGAAACACGGGACCTGCTGTGCGTGCAGATGATCTGTGTCCGCAGTGTCTGTTTCCCTCATTCTGGTTATGAAATGAAATTGAGCTCAGAGGAAGTGAGGAACTTAACAGGTAAACAGGAGGGAATTGGGGGAGACCTGGGACAATGATTGCCATTTCCACATTCCTTCAGTTCCTCCATAACAGTGCAACAGTCCAGCTTGCGTAACGCTTTTGGAGGTTCATCCAATCCAAACGGAGTTGTCATCTGGTGGCATTGTGACACACACACACACATTCACAAACATGAAATGGTACAGCCAAGATCCTGAGATCATTCACACAGGTTTTTGGGTCTGTTTCAATCATTTTAGGAAGTGAGTGTGTGTGTGTTTTTTTTTTTCTATGCTGTTACGTAATGATGGTGCCTGCCAGAGAGGCTTACGTCAGCCTATTCTTCTGCCACAGATAGATCTCATTACCACACGTTCAATAATGCTGGCATGATGTTCGTATGATACTCGTAAATGATATTTCCTCTCTCCTATCTTTCTCTCTTCAGGGACGCCATGTTAAGACGGGCCAGCTCGCTGCAATCAAGGTCATGGATGTCACAGGGGTAAGAGCGCAAGCAGGGCAGGCCGTAACAGTTTCCTATTTCTGTGTCGGTTTGACTTTTTCACACTTTCACACTTTCCTTTGTGCATGATGTAATTTAAATACGCACACAAACATTTATGGTGCCATTCTTAGTGCCATTTGTACCTTTATTTCATTTTAAATTAGAAAACTTTCAAGAAACAAAGTATCAGGGCTGTAACTGCCATAGACGTCATAGAATATGATTATATTGTGATATATTTTTGCAGTTTAAAATAACTGTTTTCTATTTTAATATATTTTAAAATGTTGTTTATTCTTATGCTCAATGCTAAATTTCAGCGTCATTACTGCAGTTTTCAGTGTCACATGATCCTTCAGAAATCATTCTAATATGCTGATTTGGTGCTCAAACTTTCCTTGCTATTATTATCAATGTTGAAAACAGTTGTGCTACTTAAAGGTGCCATCGAATTAAAAATTGATTTTACCTCGGCATAGTTGAATAACAAGAGTTAAGTACATGGAAATGACATACACTGAGTCTCAAACTCCATTGTTTCCTCCTTCTTATATAAATCTCATTTGTTTAAAAGACCTCCGAAAAACAGGCGAATCTCAACATAACACTGACTGTTACGTAAACGTAACCCAATATTTGCACATGCCAGCTCATGATCGAGGCATTACACAAGGGCAGCCAGTATTAATGTCTGGATCTGTGCACAGCTGAATCATCAGACTAGGTAAGCAAGCAAGAACAATAGTGAAAAATGGCAGATGGAACGACAATAACTGACATGATCCATGATAACATGATATTTTTTGTGATTATTTGTAAATTGTCTTTAGTTAGCATGTTGTTAATGTACTGTTAAATGTGGTTAAAGTTACCATCATTTCTTACTGTATTCACGGAGACAAGACTGTTGTTATTTTCATTTTATAAACACTTGCAGTCTGTATAATGCATAAACACAACTTCATTCTTTATAAATCTCTCCAACAGTGTAGCATTAGCCGTTAGCCACGGAGACATTTAAAACTCATTCAGAATCAAATGTAAACATCCAAATAAATACTGTACTTACGCGATTAGACATGCTGCATGACAAACACTTTATAAAGATCCATTTTGAGGGTTATATTAGCTGTGTAAACTTTGTTTATGCAGTGATAAAGTCGAGAGCTCAGGAGGGGGCGCAGCGCGTGCGATTTAAAGGGGCCGCAGCATGAATCGGCGCATTTCTAATTATGCTTCAAAATAGGCAGTTAAAAAAATTAATTAAAAAAAAAAATCTATGGGGTATTTTGAGCTGCAACTTCACAGACACATTCAGGGGACACCTTAGACTTATCTTACATCTTGTACAAAAACGTTTGATGGTACCTTTTAATATTTTTGTGGAAACGGTGATACATTTTTTTAGGATTCTTTAATGAATAGAAAGTTCAAAAGAACAGAATTTTTTGAAAACCAATATACTGTTACATTACAGATGTCTTTATTGACACTGTTAATAAATGTAATGCATCCTTGCTGAATAAAAGTATTAATTTCTTTAATAACTTGCTGACCCTAAACTTTTGATATTAACATAAATTATATATATTAAAATATTAGCTTTTTAATATTTTTTTTATTCTATAACCCATTATTCTGATATTCTTGAGTTTTAAAATACTATTTATTTAATTAATAATAATGTGTAATATACAGAGATAACTATAAGTAAGCCATTTGTAGGTTGATTCAGTGAGGCATTGTGAATCCTTATCTAACCAGCCTGACATAGCAACACACTCAACCAATGGCATGTGTTTGGGGCGGGGCTATCTGTTTGGCTTACGAATGACAGCTGGAGGGAGTGTTTGGGAAATCCTGTTTGAAAACAATCATTTTATCCCCAATTTTGTTGTTGCTAGTGACACAGAATTGACACACTTCACCTTGAAAAATAAAGTAGAAGTTATATACTTTTACTGTTCACATTGTAAAACTAAAACACAAATGGGTCCATTTCCTGACAATGACTCGCTCATAGACCAAGATACACAATATTTTCCGGCTCTGTCTCAAGTGTTGTCTGTTTTATTTGACAGGATGAGGAGGAGGAGATCAAAGCTGAGATCAACATGCTGAAAAAATACTCCCACCATCGAAACATAGCCACCTACTATGGTGCCTTCATCAAGAAGAACCCACCTGGCATGGATGACCAGCTCTGGGTCAGTCTTCACGAAAAGAATCAGGGTTATTTAGTTTGTGATTGTTTCCTTGTTTTTGTGTGTAGTACAGTGCGGTGTTAGGGAGTAGCTAAATGTAGTGATGTTTTTTTCTTTCTTTTTTCAGTATTTTAAATTTTGTGTTTTTGTAGTTTTTTAGGTTTAATTTATTTTATTTTCCTCATCTTAAATTTCTAATTTCTGTTTTTTATTTATATTTAAATTTTTCAGATTGTAAATTATTTGAATTTTGAAAGGTTTGGATAACATACCAGAATAGAGCCAAAACAAATGAGAGTTTGATAACTTCTTTTTCTTTCTTTTTTTAAGATTTATTTTTGCAGGGTTTTTTGAGATTGTATAGTGAAGACAGGAAGTGAAGTGGGAGAGAGAGGTAGACAGGATGGGGAAGGGTGTGCGGGCCGGGACTCAAACTTGCTACAGGTCGGAGTGCTGCCCACAAGGCTATTGGCTTAAGTAACATAATCATAAAATTTTCAGGATTACATTTTGATTACAGATTACGAAGACAATACATTTTTACTTTCGAATAACATAAACCAATAAGACCAGAAATGCGCATTAAACATTTAGAGTATCTTATAGCTTAAAGCTCAAAATAGCTTTCTCAACACTGGTAAGGTAACACTTTCAAACAGTAGCTGATTTCTCACTCAGAAATGCAGTGTTCACACTCTTTACAGAGGTGCCCAGGCCTTGTTGTTTTCACCTTCTTGCTTTGAATGCAGACTGCCAGCCTCATTTCCTCTGTGGTGAGCTTTGTCGTTCTCTTTGCCCAGCAACGTAAAGATAAGTGACACACTGAAGACATTTACTTGCACTAGAGCCTCTGTCAGCACAACCAGCCTCCATTGGGGGTCTTTGTAAGAAGGATTTCCCTTAGAGAGAAAAAAAAAAAACATTGCCAACTCAGCAGTCGTGACTTTGGAGAGTCCCAGAGGCCAAACATATTTAGACCGATCTGAGGGCTATTTCAGGAGGGCATTCAAAACCACTCACTGTTTCAGAAATAACATCATATTCTGCTCATGAATTATATTTATTGACTTTTATTGTGCCCCAGGGGCCCCTAATGAGATTAGAGCTGTTTTTATGAATGTCCTGGGTAAAAAAAAATGTATAGGCAAAGAAGTAAAAACAAAACCGGGTTTAGAAGATAGCATGTCACTGCCACTTACTAAAACTCTATATTAACACAAAGGTAGGGTTGAAGGGGAAAAAAGAAACTGCTTGGTTTGAAGTTGTTTTATTGTGTCAAATCTTACTCTCTGGACTCTCTTCTCTGGAAAGAATTGTGAAATTCTTCTTTTTTTAACCACTAATACTTTGTATACCCTTCTGTCTTGTCATTTAAACTTCTTCAAAACTCGAAGTGGGAAAATGAAGTTGCCCTGGGACAGTTGTGTCACTTACAGATCTAGTTTCAGCTGAAAAGGTGAAATTCGTGAGTGTGAGTGTTGAATGTGGCGTCTAAATAAAATACAGGTTCTGCCACTTTTAAGCTGCTGTAGTTAAAAAAATGGAACATTATAGATCTTTTTTTAAATCAAATTCTTTTTTTACTTTTAATTTTTGTTCCTCAAAGGCTGGATTGAACTCCTCAATGGTATTTGACACGCTTGCTTTAGGTCTTTAAATTTATTTTTAATATTTATTTTTAAACAGCAACTTTTCATGTTACAGCTTCTTAAACCAGCAAATTGCTGGAGCTGATTAGCCAGCATTTCAATTCTATTCACACATGACCTCTAATGCTGTTAAATTTATGACAAAGTCTGTATGTGTGACAGCGCCAGTGTGGTTCTCCTCTAAATTATCATTGTGTCATTCATGTGATTTGTTAGGTTTTATCCTAATTTAGTTGAGGTTGTGTGTCTGTAGTTGGTGATGGAGTTTTGTGGTGCTGGTTCAGTGACGGACCTGATAAAGAACACCAAAGGGAACTCTCTAAAGGAGGAGTGGACCGCTTACATCTGCAGAGAGATCCTCAGGGTGAGTTTGTGTGTATTATGGACCGCTTGAAAATGTCATTAGCTTCCAGATGTGTTATTTTTGATGACCTTCTCCAATTGAGTTTAACCTCTTCATCTGGTTTTGATAGGGTCTGACCCACTTGCATCAACATAAAGTCATCCATCGTGATATCAAAGGTCAAAACGTTTTGCTCACAGAAAATGCGGAAGTCAAACTTGGTGAGTTCACACCACTGAGGGCAATAACACAATGTACATTCTGCACTTATACTAATCACTATATGTACTCTATTGTCTAGTGTATGAATGTTAGAAATGTATTAGCTTACCATTGAGATAAAAACACTAATCAAACATTTACGTATTCAAATGTATTCATCAAAACCTTGTGATTAATTTGTCGTGAAAGTTTTGGGCCAGTAAGATTTTTGCTTTTGAAAAGTCTCTTATGCTCTCCAAGGCTGCATTTGTTTGATCAAAAATACAGTATAAACTGTAATAATATGAAATTTTATTACCATTTAAAAGAACTGCGTTCTATTCAAATATTTTGTAAAATGTAATTCATTCCTGTGATGGTTAAGCTGCATTTTCAGCATCATTACTCCAGTCTTCAGTGTCACATGATCCCTCAGAAATCATTCTGATATGCTGATTTGCTGCTCAAGGAACATTTCTTATTATTAATGTTGAAAACTGATAACTGACAGTTGTGCTGTCTAATATTTGTATGTTACAAACATTTTTTGTAACGATGTAGAATTCTGTCACTTTTGGTAAATTTAATGCATTCTTGATGAATAATTTCTTTAAAAAAGAAAAAAAATCTTACTGACCCTAAACATTTGAACAGTAGTGTATGTTTTCAAGTTTGATGTCACCTGTTTTATTTAATTATATGAACTGATAATTTTATAATCTAGTTATTCAGTGTAGATACATTGTATCTAACTACTTTGAATTATGAGAAGCTTGTTACTCCCTCAATGTTAGTTTGTGTATGTGTGTTTTTATTGGTTGAATCTGTATGTTGAGGAACCTGTGACCCTCCTCTGGAGTTATTAGGGCTTGTCATTGAATTGCTTCAGTTTGGGAGACAGTTCAGGCTGGTTGCTATGACAACGCTGCCTGCAGTGATGAGGGAAGAGTGGCACAGAGGCAGATGGCAGCATGCACTTCATCAAAGACCTCTCCGCTCGTTACTGCACGCAGACACATTAAGGCCAAATCTTCCCGGTGTTTGTGCGTGTGTGTGATTGCGTGTGTTTTCAACAGTTGATTTTGGTGTGAGTGCACAGTTGGACCGCACCGTCGGTAGGAGGAACACTTTTATTGGCACACCATATTGGATGGCTCCAGAGGTCATAGCCTGTGATGAGAACCCAGACGCCACATATGACTTCAAGGTATTTCAAGCGATTCTTAATTGCGCTGTCACTTTCTTCTCACAGCACCTGATTGCTTTTGTGTGAGGGGCTTAAGGCACATGTCCTAAAACACCTTTTTGTTACAGAGTGATCTGTGGTCGCTGGGAATTACGGCTATTGAGATGGCAGAAGGAGCCCCTCGTAAGTCCAACACAATGTAATATGATGTTAAAGTGCCCTTATTATGCTATTTTAAAGGTTCTTAATTTTGTTTTGGAGGTCTCCTACAGTAGGTTTACATGCATCCAAAGTCAAAAAACACTTTTTCTCATAATATACATTGCAGCATCACCTCTTTTCCCACAGTGTCTGAAAAGGTTTGATAAAGGATTCAGTCTCTCTGAGAGCCAACTTTGTTCTGATTGGTCAGATGGCCCAGTGTATGTGGAGCATCTGTTTAGGGTCTGTTGCGATTGGTCCACCACTTACAGCGCGTGACTGAAATGAAACGCCCATTACCATATATGAATTTCAGCTCTGGAGGCTTCCTCCGCACATGTATACACAGTGATTTGAACAGTAATGATGACGTCAGTTTGGACATCACAAGGTCTGGACTCCATAGCAGCCAAGGACCACCCAGAGGCCGTCTGACTGACATGTAAAGCAACCAATCACAGTTTGTGTTGTTCCACGTCATGTTTAGGGGCATGAAAATACGTACAAATACTTCTCATAGTTTTGAAAATCCAGTGTATAGTTTGATCCTGATAAGCGCTCTTTGTCACAGTTGTAAACATGACGGGGTTCTTTTTCCATGAGGGGGTTTGGCATCAGGCATCTTTGTTTCCAGGTGGACTGTTAAAGCACGTCTCCTGGAAATCCTGTACATTTCAACCAATGGGATGATTACTTCGAACCAATCAAATGACTACTCCGGAAGTGTTTCCAATTTTGTGTGCCATATGCATCAGATGTTCAGCCAACGGTCTGTGGGCGTTACTGTGCCTGAGACTAGTTTTACCTTATCAAACTCTTCCAAGCCTCAGCTACAACTACAGTGTTTGAGGGCGGGTCAAAGTAGACGTTCCCAGGCAGCCATTGTAGAACATAGTGTGGGCATTATGCAAATTTGTTACAAACCTCCGTAGGTTTGAGTAGGAAGTAAGACTGGAACTCGTTTCAGGCAGTTCGGTTCTTTCTTTTGGGACACAATAACCCCATTTAGTGTTCAGTTTAGAGAACTTTTACATTTACAAACGGCTATATTACACACTACATGAAAGGTAATATTTGGGAAAGCATAATAGCGGCACTTCAAACACATGATGGTGTATTTTATTTGAAATTAAATATGAACACTGTAATCGCTAAATGCACACACTTGTCTGTTTTCTCAGCGCTGTGTGATATGCATCCCATGCGCGCGCTTTTCCTCATTCCCAGAAACCCAGCGCCCCGTCTCAAGTCCAAGAAGTGGTGAGTCAAACATGCCTGAATGCTACATCATTTTGAATATACACTGCCTGATGATAATAAAAAGGCTTGAGCGTTAAAACAAAGGAAACTCAATGGTTTGTCATTCTCTGTAGGTCTAAAAAGTTCCAGTCGTTCATTGAAAGCTGTTTAGTGAAGAATCACAATCAGAGACCAAGCACTGAACAGCTCATCAAACATCCCTTCATCAAAGACCTCCCCAACGAGAGACAGGTCCGAATTCAGCTCAAAGACCACATTGACCGGACCAAAAAGAAGAGAGGAGAGAGGGGTGAGTTTAATTGATTTTAATCGATCTTCATTTTAATGATTCTTAAATCCCAAGCTCAATTTTTTAGTCTATGCTGTTTTCTATTGAAGAACAGAACTTCACCAAACATTATTTGTAATGCAACTCCCATCCAATAAGCACAATAAGCTTTTTGCATTGTTACTTTTGATATGATTCGAAAAGTCTCAGCTTGCAAATTCTGGAAATTTTATCTTGAATTTCAAACACCACATCTTGTTTTGAAGTTCTTTAATGTGGCATGACAGATCGCTGTATCGCCTCAGTTCAAGCGGCATGTGAACCGATCGTCTCTTCTTCTTTGGTTATACTGCAAGAAATAAACATGAATGAACAACAGAAAGTATGTTGAAAGAAACAGTACAACTTACTGAAATGTGTCATGTCTCATATACTTAGTCAGTCAGAGTTTCAACTGTGGAAAGACATCAATAAAACAACTTAAATGTCCATACCTCATTAGTTAGCTAGAAAACAAACTCTACAGAGGAGCGTTTTGCTAAATATATACACTATATTACATATTTGTTATATTTTTACCTGTAAGTGAAGAATATGAATATTTGTATAAATGTGCATGTATGTTTATATAAAAATATTTATATTCACTGTTTAAATGTTTGTTTTTATAAAATGATAAAATTATATTTCTACTCCAATTCATAGAAGTTTATATAAAAACTGCTTTAATGCAATTTAAAACAGCAATTTATTTACAACTACCTTTTTATTTGAGTGTTGTCAAAAAATAGTAACTTAATAATAGTTTGGACTCTGTTGTTCACTTTAACCATCAATATAGTAATGTACCAATTGTGGGTTCCCTATATAGTTTACAGCTTTAGTTGAGATGATTGGGGTTTTTTTTCCCCTTAAAGGTGCAGTAAGCGATTTCTGAGATATTTGAAATCACCGAAACAAATGCCCCATACCCAAAAGGAACACGCCCCTATTTTGATAGCCCCGCCCCCATTCACAAACACCCTATGCAACACAGGCACCTCCCCCTCATGAGTGGACATGCCCCTTACTGCTGATTGGCTACAAGTTTGTTTTGGTGCTTGTCCGATCCACTTTAAACGGCATTTCTCAGAAATTGCTTTCTGCACCTTTTAAGAAAAATTGGCATGTTCTGATATATAACCAAATGAATCGTATCGAATCGAAATTTAAATCAAATTGAATCAAAAGCTTGAGAATCAGAATCCAATCGATTGGTTTCTGTAGAACATTAAGAATTATAACTATTTTTTAACTTATATTTCTTTTATTATTATTTGTCATTTTAAAATGCATTTTATTTATTTTATTATTTAATATTATTATTATTAGTGAGCATTGACCGCTATTTAACAAAAACTTTTTGTTTTATGCAAATTTTTGGATATGGATATTTTAGGATATGTGACTGTTTTTCTTACAACATTCCTTGTCTGAATCGGCCTTCATCCTTATCTTACAAGTTTTATTCCTAAAACATGCATCTTATTTTTTTCAGACGAGACAGAATACGAGTACAGTGGAAGTGAAGAGGAGGAGGAAGAGCGAGACATAGGAGAGCCGAGGTACATAGACCTTTTACGCTCACACGTAAGCATGTATATGTGGTTATAGTGAATTTACCTAACTTCTTGATTATTTAATGTCTTCCTTACAGCTCCATCATAAACATCCCTGGTGAGTCGACCTTGAGGCGGGACTTCCTGCGTCTGCAGTTGGCCAATAAGGAGCGCTCCGAAGCCCTGAGAAGACAACAGCTAGAACAGCAGCAGAACGAGGAACACAAGCGGCAACTACTGGCCGAGAGACAGAAGCGCATTGAGGAACAAAAAGAGCAAAGGAGGAGACTAGAGGAGGTAAGACGAGAGGGACGTGAAATACGGTTTAAAGACTATGGGTTTGCAGCCATGTTTCTAAAATCTTCAGCATTATAGAGATATTATGTTTATTTTATTCTCTTCCAAAACAGCTAGTGAGGAGTTTTGTTTTTGTTTTTTTTTTGTACCCTGATTTTACATTAAACATCAAGTTATGACCCAACACAAAACCAAAGTTTTGTAAATGCATTAGAATTTATTAATAATGTCGTAAAGAACATGCAGAATTATTAACCACAACAACAGCAGACATGAATCAAACATGTTATTAGCATTCACCATATTTCCAGGTGACCGATGAACAACAACAAAAATATAGGAAGTATTTTCTTCTGCTATCCTGCATGATTATATGCTTAGTTGAATTGTATTATTTGCATTTAGCATTGTTTTTCCTTGCAACCATATCAGAACAAACAGATAATATGCTTTGCTATCATTTCGGTCACACTCAGACACATACTTCCTGTATTCTATTTTGTGTGTGTAATGGCTCATGAGATGATGCCACTTTTTAATGTCCCTGGGAGACACTGAGCTATGATCAGTCCACAGGAAGGTTACCCGACATCTTAAGAATACTTCAAACGGGAGACAAAGAAAGACGAAGATCACTGAGCCGGTAGAGTTATGTGATGTAGAGTTTTCTCAGTAGGGGAGGGAGCAGAGAACCTGTGGGGATGAATCAGGTGGCCCGGCTGGGCGTCAACCTCTCATTCAGCACATCTATCTCCCGCTGGTCCACTGTCAGGCCACCTCGTTTCAGCACAGCTCCTGTCAGCAGCCCCTGCTGGGGAAAGACCGTTCAGCATGGCTGCCTGCTCCAAATGCATTGTCCTTTACACCGCCACCTAGTGGTAAAAGAAGGAACTGCATATGCCAGTGTGAATCAAGGCCGAAAGTTGGAGTCAGCACTGAGATTTATATATAGGAATGGGAGGTTCGTTAATGAGGACTTGTGTTTATAATCTCACAGCAACAGCGACGGGAGAGAGAGCTCCGAAAACAGCAGGAGAGAGAGCAAAGGAGGCGCTATGAAGAGATGGAGCAGCTCCGCAGAGAGGAGGAGAGGAGGCATGCTGAGAGGGAGCAGGTACATATGTACACACATCCACAGTCATACAGTTGTTCAGGCTGTTATATATTGATCTATCACTACAAACTAACCCATAATCCATTATGCAAAAAGAGATAGGGGTGCTAAACCATGCCAGAACTGACAACTGCACACATATGAACAGGAAGAGAAGAAATGAAGTGACATTGTAGCTTCACACATTCGCACTCCACCACACTAACACCACGCTAACAAACTCCCAGTGATTCACCACTACAGAAATTGAGATGTACAGAGATGTACTTTGTTCATAAATGGCACACATATATATATATATATATATATAGGTTGACATTATATTTATTTTTTTAAGACCGATACCAATTAGTATTAAAGTGTTCAATAACTGATATTTTATTTTGGTTTTTTATATTTTATTTTATGCTTTTTTTTTTCAGCATTTTCTTTCATTTTTAATGATCCCAGATTAAATATCAAGTTATTACTAACACAGAATCAAAGTTGTTTATCACAAAATGTCCTTAAAAACAGTAAAATTGACCATTTAAAATTAGTGCTGTCAAACAATTAATCACACCCAAAATAAGTTTGTTTACATAATATATATGTGTGTACTCTGTATATTTATGTAAATACACACATGCATGTATATATTTAACAAAAATGTATTATAATATACATTATAATATAAATTATATATATTATGTATATATTTCTTGTGTGTGTATTTATATATACATAATAAAAAATCACAGTACACACACATATATTATGTAAACAAATTTTTATTTTGTATGTGATTAATTGCAATTAATATTATTAATTGATTATAATTAGTGCAGATATGCAGAATAACTGATATGCAGAACCAATTTTTAATTGTTTTATTTCTGCTTGATGTTTGATAACCATGATAACCAAATAATCATTATTGAAAATGCATTTTCCATTAGAAAAAGATTTTATATTTAGGGTGAATAATAATATTTTTGGTCTGTCTCTCCACGTAAACATACACAGACGTTACTGCTAGGAATACATGAGGGCATATGCACATTTTTTTTTAAAGCAGACGTGCATGAAGACAACAAATCTATCCATGCACTCTGTTTTTAAACCTCTGTTAATCATATGTAATCAGACATGCACTTTGTTCTCAAAGTGCCTCTGTCTGCCTCGGTCCCTTATTTAAAGCGTTCTCTCCAGTCTGTGACTCATTTCCTTCAGGGAGGGAAATGTTCTGCTGGCTGGTATGCATATTTAAAGCGCACACCCACCCTTTTAAATGCAGTTGGGCCGCTTGAGCCCTGTTCAGTAGTGAACGAGGAAGTCTCACGGGCCGTGTGTGAGAGTCTGTGTAGAGGCAAATAAGAATGACTGAGCAATAAATGACAATGAAGATTCACCAGCTCTCATTCATGCCAAAAGTTAAGCATTATAAGAGATTTAGCAGTTCTGTAACTTAATTTTAATTACACATGCCCCTTTCCCCAAACTCCGCCCTTCAAATGTCATGTTGAAACCACTGTAACGAGAGATTAAGCGGGAAAGCAACAGCTGCTCGTGAAGTTGATCTCTCTGTTAGTTTGCTAAGCATATATGGACTGTCTTGTGAATTTGCGAAATGATTAAACTGACAAAAAGCACCTCAAAGTCCCACACTCACTTTTATTTTTTATAAAAAAAACTGCCTCAGAGACTGTTGTTATTTTGGGAGAACTAATTCAGTAATATCTGCCAGGAAATAGATATTCTCCACATTCTCCAAAAAACAAGGCTTCAAGTGCCTTTAAAGCAACAAAGCACTGAATTTTCTTTGCTGTCATGAAGCATTTCATAGTTTTGTTGCTAATGACAGTAAAAGTGTCCTCCGCAATGCCTCGGTTTAGGGACAATTCAGATGTTTCCGTTTTCAAAATCTTTTCCTAGACATCCTTTCAAAAAAGGAATGTCTTGCAAATGGGGCCTTTCTTTTAACATGCCTTTTTCTTTCCATATACCTTTTTGTAAAGACTTTCTGCTTGTTTTTTCTGTCCAAGTACACTGCCACAAACCTTGTTTTACTCTATAATACTGTAATTTAATATATGTACACTACTGTTAAAAAGTTTGAGGTCTGTAAATGTTTTTGAAAGAAGTCTTATGCTCACCAAAGCTGCATTTATTGATCAAAAATACAATAAAAATAGTACTATTAAATATTATATTACTATATTAAAATGTAATTTATTCCTGTGATGTCAAAGCTGAATTTTCAGCATCATTACTCCAGTCTTCATTGTCACATGATCCTTCAGAAATCATTTTAATAATGCTGATTTGGTTATTATATCAAATTGTTGAAGACCGTAATAATTTTGTGGAAACCATGATACAATTCTTTCAGGATCAATTTAATGCAGCCTTGCTGGTTAAAGGTATTAATTTCCTTCAAAAACATTTTTGTGAAATAGATCTGTAGAGTGGTAACATACATTTACAGTACATCACCTGCAGTAGATGATAAAATATCATCTAAAAATGATTGTAACTTACTGCAAAAGGTATTATTAGAGATTATATTCCCATTGACATCCCATGGCATCTCCATCTGTTATGCACCCTCTGTTTCTGTCAGTTTAACAGAAGTGGTTTTATTCCAAAGCAACGTTTTCTTTGGTGTGACATTCCCCTGGATCAGTCTGGGGTTAATTGCCCTGCTCTGGAAAATTAGGATCAGGGTACTAACTCCCTAGTGCATAGATGGCTCATTCCATGGTTTAAACCAATGACTTCTGGGTAGTGAGCTCATCACACACAAGGTCACATGGGATCTATGCAGGGCAGCAAGTTATTATCAGGGTTTCTTACCTTCGGATTTGCTTGATTAATCTTTCATTGTTTCACTTTTAAACTCTTTGAAGGCCCTGTCATCTCTTTTTCATCTCTTTCTTTCTTGCTCTCATTCTGATGTGCTGCACTATGGGGTTAGGAATATATCCGTCGGCAGTTAGAAGAAGAGCAAAGGCAGCTGGAGATTCTTCAACAGCAGCTTCTCCAAGAACAAGCTCTTCTGCTGGTAAACTAACGTTTCAACTATCACCTTTTAAAGTACTTGCACTTCCTTTCTTTTCATCTTCTGCACTTATGGCATCTGTTGGTCCCCAGTGCACTCAGAGAGAGTATCGATTGTCCGAATTGATCTGGGGTGTTTGGGGTTTGTGGCAGCTCTTTGTTATTGCTCAGTTCTCTGGGATATTAGACTCAGGATCCATGGCTATCAGGCCATCGGTGGGATTAGCTTATAGATCTGTTGAGATCTTTCTAACCTCTGATAGCCTCCGGTTATTTTTAGGAGTACAAAAGTCTGACCCTGTTAGGATTATTTTGTATCATGTGGAGCACCTGCTTCATATGTCCCTCAAATCTGGCCCTTTTTACTTCATTCTCATTCTCTGTTTTGTCTAGGAATATAAACGGAAGCAGCTGGAGGAGCAGCGTCAGGCTGAACGGTTGCAGCGGCAGCTGCAGCAGGAGAGGGCCTACCTGGTGTCACTGCAGCAACAGCAACAAGAGCCACGGCCTGCTGACAAAAAACAACTGTACCACTACAAAGACCCTGTCAACCCTAGTGACAAACCAGCCTGGGCCAAAGAGGTACAAATGCATCTGGTTAGGACTCTTACTTTATTAGTACTATCTAAGGTTGTATGAAAATTGATGTTTTCTGATTAATCGCAATCTTCTTTTTTTAATGATCCGAATATTGTTATAAAATGGTGAATGTGAGTTTGCAATTAAAAGAAAATATACCACTGAAATAATGGCAAGACATGTCTTTCTCTTTAGTTGTCTTGTGGACTTCATGCAAAAACTACAAAGCAATTCACGATCAAACGGATCTAATGAGCCAGTTCTTTTTAGTGAATCAAAAACATGCATCACATTACTGTAGGCCAATTCATTTAACAAATGACTCTAATGAATTAGTTCTTTTTAGTGAATCAAAAACCTACACCACATTAGCATAGCCCAATAGAGGGTATGCATTGACGTCACTTTCCCGCCAGAACGCGCTCCCTCAGCTGGACTGAGTGGCAAAAGAACCTGCTGCATGGCTGGATTTAACGGGGAAAACTGCGAAAACGCGAGTAAAACAAACGAATTACACAAAAGGTTGGACTTGAAAGTGTTTCTTACAACTTGTCAAATAAACCTAATCCATGGATATTGACATGCAGCCAGGAGTCGTGTTTCCTGACATTTATATGTGCCTGATTTGACGCCGGGGAAATACATAAAACAAATCTGCCTGTGAATATTTTATATAACTACAGTATAGGTAGGTTTAAATCTGCGTAATCACTTAAATCAATGTTATATCGTCATATTGTCCAGCCCTAAAACATATATAGTTATATAGTATAGTTTTTGTCAGTGTTTATTTTAAAACACCCAATTATGCAGAATATAAGATGGAAAATATTTAATTGATGAGTTGTCAACATAATATATAACAATACAATATATACTGTATGATTTTACCTCAAAATCCAACTATTTGACACAAAATGATAACTGCAAATCCATGTCTATCTGCTGGAGTCAAGTTGTTTCTGTGAATTTCAGTGATCCATTTGCTGCTTTTTTCTGTAGCTTTCAGCAGTCTTTAAATATATACCTCAGGTTTTGTGTCAAAGCTATTTGTACAGTCAATCACAAAGCTCTTTCCCGTTTTGGATGTGTTTTGTGTGTTTTTCGCGGCTTTCACGCTGAAAACCAATGCTTCCGCTCAGTCTTTTGCCACTCAGTGGGCATGACCGCAGTCGTAACGGTCGACGGTGACGTCACGTGCATACCTTCTATTCACAAAACAGGTGAATCCTTATGATTTGGTTCTTTTTAGTGACTCAAAAACAAACATCACATGACTGTAAGCCAATTCACTAAACAAATTATTTTTGTGTTTTTTTGTGAGCTGGTTCTGAATCAAAAACATACACAGGTTTAGTATAGCCCAATTCATGAGATATTAATGAATTAGTTCTTTTAATAGGTGAGTTACTGGTTTGAATCTGAAACACTGCCCTGTATAATTTACAGCATTAAAAGAAAGACAATGTCTCCTTATAATTAAGCAAAATGAACATTATAACTGAAATATATCCGAATTGAATAATTTTTTTTATTAGCACTGCATCGAGAGCTTATGAATCCAAAATAAACTGAACCAGGAATCTGTATTGATACCCAGCTCTAGTGCTCTTTATCAAGATTCAACAGTCATTGATTATAGATGACATCGGACATTACGTCATTTGTTCTTACTAATGGCTTCATTTAATCCACTTAATCCATGTATCTTGCTTCCTGTGAATAATTTTTCCATTGGTTTCAGAATCCACTGGATGCTTTTTGGTTATCATGCTCTGAAGCGGCCCTCCTTGCATCCTCAGTTTTGTGGATCATAATCTGAACGGTTTTATTGTGCTTATCTGAACACAGGTGATGGAGAGAGCTAAGAGTAACTCCCCTCGAATCCCTCCCAAGAAGCACCATTCGTTTAACGGTCCTGGAGAAAAACGTGTCGGCCACCTCCTCCCTCTTGACCTGAACCCCTCTAATCAGCCCACAAGGCCCCCCTCCTACCCAGCAGCCTCCCACTCGAGAGAGATGGAGCTGGCCGAGCCTCAGCTCAGGATAGTCAGTGGGCCGAACGTTCCTAGAATCCGTGTGTCTTGTGAGCCAGATCCATCCCAGCTGCTCAGGATGGTCCAGCAGCAGCATGAGCAAGAGTCCCGGGTCCGCAGTTCAGGTCCCTCCAGCAAAGGGGCTGATATTGAGAGAGACTTACATGTCTCAAAGGTCTGCCTCCGCTAGCATGACTCCTTTTTTCATCATGACCTAGACGCTTACCGATCTGGTCATGGTGTATTATCAAAGAATTAATGGGGGAAAATATTTTTTTCCCAAATTTCTATCGGGGCATTTGGATGATCACTTCTGGAATGCCTTGTCTCTGTTTTCCTCTTGTTCTCCGGGTGAACGTGTTCCTGTCTCCTAGTTAGTTTGGTGGATTTTCTTCAGACAGCTTCTGCTCTTGCTGTCGTCTTGTTCTAATTTTCCATAATCTTCAGTAATCTTCTCTTTGATTTCACCTATCGCTCCTTTTCTTCTTACAGAAATTTGATGACAGAGGAGCAGGGGTTTGTGGGTGCAAAGATGAGAGAGGTTTGGATGTGTCGGGCCACAAGAGTAACTTTAGACCAGTGGTTCTCAACCTAGTTGACTCCAAGGACTTCCGTTATCGAAGACAATTTGAAGGGCCCCAAAATATTTCTCATTTTCAAACTTATTTACAGAAACTAGGAGGGTCAATATATTTAAATAATTAAAAGAAGTTATTTTATGCCATGATGACCCTCATTGTAAATAAAAATGGTAGTAGTTGGGTGAACAAATTGAAATAGGAACTAGGGCTGCACGATTTTGGCAATCTGATTTTGGGGGGTGGGGGGGATTCTAATTAATCATTCTAGAATGATTTGGGTGATTTTGTAGGGAGTGAATCTGCATAGAAAATCATACACAAATTATAAGCATAGATAAATAATAGAACAACGATAAAAATGAAATGTACTTTGTTTTTCAGTTAAGTCTACAGGTACAGAAATTGAATAATCAAATTTAAAATAACAACTGCGTTGTCTTCCCTGTATAAATTAAGCATAATTAATCTTTTTTACTGCTACTGTTATATTTACCTACCTATATTTTGTTGTTTGATTAACATTAATGGCCCAGCCGACAGCAGAAACATTAGGCTACTGTCACTGTAAGACAGAATGCACGGATCTAATATAATGATACGCATCCGTTTTCTTTCTTAATTGTTTGTTCACATAAGCCATAAGCGACCGTGTTTACGAGGATACTCACTGAGACGTTTTCACATAATTTGGTGTGTATGTGTTCAAGCAAAAATAGACGTGGAGGGGAACAGAATTCGGTGTTTGTGTGCTGTGGGTGTGCACAGAAAACAGAGTGCAAGATCCCAATTGAGTTCTCTTTTGCGTCTTCTCGCTTAAATGGTTTAAAATCACTTGAAAGTTTAAACTGACAGGACATAATCCTGCGATGTGACTATTGCGGCATCGATGCTAAAATGATCGTGCAGCCCTAATGTGAACAATGATTTCTGCTTAAATCTTGCTTTTTAGCTGTTTTAGCTCATTGTAAACTTTTTGTCTTATTTTTTTAATGTATTTAATTAATTTGCTTCGCCCTTGGAAGTGTGCTGAGACCCCCTAGTGGGTCTTGGTCCCCTGGTTGAGAACCTGTGCTTTAGACATTGTTACAGTTACAAAGGGTTGTTGATAAGGGGTTGTGTTTTACTTGTAGATAAAAAAATTGCGCTCTGAAGACCGTCTCGGAGTCATTTCAGATCCAAACCTCCCTCTATTCTCAGAGCAGAAATGAACATGGTTTTCTCACTAACATGGCTTTTTCTGTTTCATTGGACACTTGACTTCTAGATTGGCTATAAATGATTCTTTTCATATCTGGAAATGCTTGTGAATGGTGCATGACAGTTTTGAGGCTTGTTGTCTGAATTTGAGACAGCTGTTGAGAAACAGCTACTTTTCAGCATCTCCTTTAATATACAGGACATAATCGACTATATGTTTCCTTTCTGTCTTTAACTTGATGATTTTTCTTTTTGCTGTCATTTGGTTGTATGTTTCGTCTTTGCTTATTGAGTCATTTAGATTGGGCTTGCGGAAGTGAACAAAAGATTATCTTCAGGCTCAGGGAACAGGTCTAAAAATATCTAAAATGTCTTGTCTTGTAATGAGGCCGTCTCTTGAATTTGGGACAGGCGGATTTTGACAAAGATTGAAAATCTCTATGAATGCTAGATGAATAAGATTGCCAGAGAGAAGTCTCTGTACAACCTTCTTAAAGGTCACAATATAATAATAATAATATAGCAGTTAAAATAATAACAGCCTAGTGTAGATCCTATGTTAGCCACTGTACTTTGTAGTTGCGCAGTCCTTTCTGACTCCCAAGCAAAGAGGAAACAGATTGGTTGTGAAGAACTGCATGGACACTAACATCCTCTCTGTCTGTCAGGTTGAGGAACGTTCCAAGCAGAACCGCCAGAGCTCTCCGGCTCTCCAGCACAAAGTGGCCAATCGTATTTCTGATCCCTCCCTGCCTCCCCGCTCCGAGTCCTTCAGCAGTGGAGGCATACAGCAGGCCCGGACACCTCCCATGCATCGCCCGGTAGAGCCTCAGGTACTTCTTGACCTCCTGATTTGTCTTAACAGAGTTCAGATGTGTTGTGAAAAACACTGACCCCAAAGGTCTTGATTCAGATGGCGCACCTAGTTTCGGTGAAGTCCCATGGCTCCTCCATGACAGGATCCCAGTCGCTGCATGATCAGTCCTCTCAGGGCGTCTCAGCCTTCCAAGAGGGTCTGTCACCTCACCGACCTCCAATGCCTCGCCAGAACTCTGACCCTACGTCAGAAACCCCGGCCCCACCTCCTCGCATCACCAGCCGGGACGACAAGTTTGACCGCAGCTCTTGGCTGAGACAGGAAGATGATGTCCCTCCAAAGGTGATAATTTGGGATGAAATGTGTGGTTTTCCTTTTAATCCAATGATATTAATAGTAATATTCCTTTATTTTCCCCCACTCTGAAGCAGTGGGTCTCAACTGGTGGATCACAGGTCTTTTCTGATTAGGTCCCAGAAAGCGAAAAACCTTGATGAATATGAATAATAATCAAATGTAACTGACCTTATAATCGAGGATAGTTAGGACTATGCAAATTTAATACGCTTGTCAACTTTATAAAGGGAGGAGAAACACCTTCTATATCTTTTGTCAAAGGCTCTATCAAACTCTACAATATTTTGGCACAAATATTGTAAAAATATATAAGAAAACATTTAACTACAATAAATGTGGGTTCACTTGAAATGAATGAATGGTTTGAGCCATTTTTATTATTTTTTAACCATATTTTATTTTCTTATTCAGTGTCATTCATAATCAGCACAACTTATGCAATTTATGGCAAAAAATAATTTCAGTTTTATTTTAAAGGGTTAGTTAAATTCCTGTCATTAATTATTCGCCTTCATATCGTTCCAAACCTGCAAGACCTTCGTTCACCTTTGGAACACAGATATTTTTGATGAAATCCAAGGGTTTCTGAACCATGGACTATTTTATGACAGAAATTTCATTTTTGGGTGAATTAACCTAACATTTTTATTTACCATTATACGAGTATCCTGATCTGTTTAGTGCCGTGTTGAATCATCCGTTGATGTCCCAATGTGAAAACCTGAACCAAAGCCAGTTGAGATCCACTGCTACAGAGTGCATGTCATTAACTAAATGTGATATAGGATATAAAAAACTAAGCCTAGATTTTTAAAAACCTGTTTTTCTAAAGTGCGTCTTAGTAATGTAACATCTGTTAACATGCTACAGGTGCCGCAAAGGACCACTTCCATATCCCCTGCGCTGGTGAGAAAAAATTCTCCAGGGAATGGGCCAGGTGGACTGGGACCAAGAACCGGAGCACATCTGATCCGAGCCAGGTATATACATCCCACACATTTTTCACTAACTTGCATACATATATAATATATATTTATTTATTTATCTTGACACTTTAACCCCTTTAGTAGTAAGTTAATCAGTCATCTATGATCGAAATGATAAACACATCTTCCTTGTGTCCTACCATTGCCATAGTAACCCAGACCTGCGGATTAACATGGAGTCTGCTCTCCAGAGAACCAGCAGTGGGAGTTCTTCCAGTTCTAGCACGCCCAGCTCTCAGGGCGGCTCCAGTGAGAGGAACCGGGTGGGAGGTGAGAGACCCTCTGGAATATTCTTCTCATACATTTGACCTCTGCACACTAAGTCTTGACATTCAGTTGTCCCCACAGGCTCCAGTAAACCTGAGGGATCCCCAGCAGTGTCCCAAGAATCCAAGGCCAAAAACCAAGAGGAGAACAGGGAGGTGACCAGACCCAGCCGACCAGCGGTGAGAAACACATTTCCTAAAATGTATCATCAAAGTGTAACTGTGCTTCAAATGTTTTTGCTCTGACAGGGCTGGTTTCCAAGACCAGGATAAGCCTAAAATGAAAGTGTCTAACCCTAAACTAACTATCTTTTTAAGATCTGCACTGTTTTCCAAATAACTCAGAGTTGATGTTCTTTCCAAATGAACACCAAAATTAAAGTGTTGTGGCTATTAATCCACATCTATATGCTAGATGTAAGCCAGCAGAAAGTATGTAAACGCAGCAAATACAGCTTGTCAAGCAATTTTATGGGGTCTTTAATATTTCACCAGTAAATCAAATCTCATTTGAGCTAATCTACTCATAACCTTTCGATAACCTTCAACTAGCTTAGATATGTAGATGTTCAAATTTGTCTCAGAGTTAAAAAGACTGTGTGCCGCTTTGTGTTACTAACCATTTTCTCATTTAACATTTTGTCTAATCCGCTCAATTGTTCCTCCACCCGTGGTTCTCTATTGTCAATTCTTTTTCTCCAGAGTTATAAGAAAGCCGTAGATGAGGTTAGTGACATCTTCTCACTTCATCTCTTTCTGCCCATTTTCGTGCTCCTTACATTCAAGCACTCGTTCACTGCCTGTCTCATCTATTTCTGTCACTCGCCCTCTCATGTCTTCAATCGTTCTCTCATCAATATTTCACGCCACCTCTCATTCCTTAACTCCCCTCCAATCTTTCTGTCTGTCGGTCTTCTTCACAGCTTCAGACACCGTGTCAGTCACCATCATTAGTTGCACATTCCTCCATCGCACCAATTTGTCACAGTCGTTCACAGTGTCTGTAATCCTTGACTCTGTCTCAGAGTTTTCACTGTTACCTAGGCAACAGCTGTCTTAGGCCAAGGAAAATGTTATGTTTTTTGTTTAAAAAAGGACCCAATTATGCAATTACACTGCAATTATGTATCTTAGGCTATGTTCACATGAAGCCACATGATTTCCTCGTCTTAAGAAATATCTACGTACACACGAAACCACTGAAACGACTCAAAACGATGTAGTATACATGCCAGATCAGTATGTGGCGCTGTAATTCTGCAATAGAGAGAGACACTAAAAACAAAGAATAAGACTTGGAGCATGCGCATAATATTTGCATGCTGTATACAAACTTTAGTAAAGCTTACAAATAAAGCTTTATTTTAATAAAGCTTTTAGGCTTGGTAGCTTCTGCAACACGAACACAAGCATGTCGTACGCTAATGTTGTTGTTGCTGTTTTGTGCTGTTAGCGATGTCTGACTAGGGTCGACACGTGGGGTGATGACATAATCGTTTCACAAAATATACGGATTGGATGTACACACGAAAACACAAGGGTGTTGTTTTCAGATTTATCCACTCTAGGACTGGTTTCAAAAAATAGCGGTTTTAACCTTCTGAAAACGCTGGTTACGTCTGGACGAAACGCTTATACGATACAAAATTTTTGCGTATACAGCTAAACTTGTCTCCGTGTGGACGGGTTCTTATTGAGGCTATTTAATTGTGTAGTTTTTTAAGAATACTAACTTTAATTGACCTTAATCAGTAAACTTTTCAATTAATTTGACATGAAATGAAAACAAAGCAGTGAGGGATAGAAGTACAGAGCATTCAATGGTTTCTGAAGCTTTTTTTTTTTTTTTTTTTTGCATTAACTGTAATTATCATTAGGGCTGCCCCCTAGTAGTCGACAAGAAGAGGCTTAGTCAACCAAAATTGGCATTAGTTGGTTTGTCGCAGAAAGAAAAAACTCCACAGGACAGATCGTCACGGACAGATCGTTGATGGCAGGAAATCCAAACATTTTCCTATCTTTCATGATTCATCGACCTCAAATATAGCTTATCACTTAAAACGTACAAGCAGGCTAGTCTAACTCTCTAACATTAATCTAGATAAATGTGCTCCATTATTTGGCGCATATCCAAGTGGTTGTGTGGAGAGCGCGCTTACTGCATGACATTGAGATCACTTGCATTTAACTTAAACTACTCCATTTTTGGTCATACAGATAAGAATAATCCGACATTCGAAACTGTAAACGGTTTGCTTTTATTTCTGTAAATTCACAATAACAAAACCTTGTACTTTCGTAAAATAATGCGCTTTCTGCCGTCTCTGTCTCTGTGAACTTGAGCGTGTCATAAAAATGAACTGAAACTCATATACTTGCAGACATGAGCAATATATCTATGGAAAGCTTGAAATATCTACTTTTAAATGAACCAGTTCAAATCTAAAACAAATATTGACTACTAGTCGACTAGAAAAATCTTTAGTCGAGGGTAGCCCTATCATTCATACATACAGACAATTTGTGTAAATTATTTGTAAAACCTTTCTTACGTAAATTGTCGCATTCAAATTAATGCAATCAAAATGTTTCTTTGAAAATCATTCGCAAAACTATTATGCAAATTGATGCAACAAAGTGGATGCATTCAGAATAGTGCGAAATTCTGTGTAAATCATTTCTTGAATCGTTCTTGTGTAAATTGTTGCGTTGTCTTTTGCGAGTGAAACAAGCTAATCTAAAGTCATTTAAATTGTTCGTAAAAATGTTCTTGCATAATGATGCTTTAAAGTGCGAGCAAACAAACAGAATGAACTTATTTCAATTTTTTATAAAACTATTCTTACATAAGCATACAGATCAGATTATTACAACAAATTTGCTCATAAACCCATTTTTACATATATTGTCACATTACATTCAATGCATCAATTTACATAAGAATGATTTAGCGAAAGAAATTGGTTCAGCTCATGTTTCATGAGTCAGATACAATATCATTTTGGTAATAGATAACGTACAATTGGTCGCATACCATGTTTCATGTGTTCTGTGACAACTGGAGAGTAGGGCTGGGACAATACATTGATTCGCAATTCACAATACAATGATTCTGGATTGATTCTGATATCTTCTCTCTCAAATCGATTCTGAGCTTAGTTTTAACAGCAGATGGCGCTCTAGGCTAGTTTTTAAGCGCACACTCAAATGCTTACGAAGAAGGGTGCTGGAGAGTGATCATGCGTTCGATGAGTCATGCAAGCTGTTAAATATACTTGCATCTCGGCTCAGAATGCTTTTATGACGCGAGATTAATGTAAACAGCCCACTGCGAACACCTTTGCAATTCACTTCAACCTTTTCTGAATGATTATTTTAAATTTAAGTTGTGTGTGTAAAGGAACTGGAAGCACGCAGTGCCATCTGCTGTTAAAAACTAAGCTCAGAATCGATTTGAGAGAGAATCGCGATACAATCGCTCCAGATTCTTTGTATCGCGAATCAAGAATCGATGTATTGTCCCAGCCCTACTGGCTAAACATTTTCGTTAGCAGCTCAGGTAATCAACAGTACAATATTGAATGTACTGTACTTCTATTCCTTTGTGTCAAATGAAACATGGCGTCTTTAAACGCTCTTGATTGTTTACAGCATTATACTCCAGGTGTTACGTCGTACAATCAGTGGAAATTAGCATCTCAAGCATTATTGTTTAAATAATGAGTTGACAAGAGATGACTTCTGGTTTCTCAGTGATGTTTTTTCTCTATCTGGCTGCCTGGTGGCCTGTCAACAGGAGGAGCTGGTAAGACGGGCACAGAGCAGGAGCTGCTGATTCCTACTAACCTTCTGCATGCAGGGCACAGGCCTCAGGAACAACCCCTAGTTCTGCTTCAGTTCTTCAATGTGTTCTGGTCTATTATTTCTCTGACTTGTGCACGTGATGGTTTATACAGTTGTGCATCATTCTCCGAAATGATGGCGGATATTTTTTTCCCCCACCTTCAGAGTTGATTTGTAAATCTTTGTAAAATGTTTTACTTGATTTGCTTATCTGTAATGTTTTGCTTATTTGTTTGTTTCTGGTAATCTCTTCGGTGCCATTTACATGACCTAAATGTGCGAAACGAAGTTTATCGTCATGACTCCTAACAGATAAATTATTGTAGCGTGTGCTCTTCACAGGCTTAAAACATGAAATGCTGTTTACGTTTTGGTGGATTTATTGTTCCCTAGAGATCAAATCAAGCAGTTAAATGCATGAATTAAACCTTATACATCTTCTTTTTGTCTTCCTCTCCCTTTTCCGACCTGACCCGTCATTCCCTGCCCTAAAGGACCTCACTGCTCTGGCCAAAGAACTCCGCGAGCTGCGAACCAATGAGGAAACCAACCGGCCTCCCAGGAAAGTGACGGATTATTCCTCATCCAGTGAGGAATCAGAAAGCAGTGAGGAGGAGGATGGAGAAGGCGGGGCTCATGATGGAACGGTGCCTGTTAGTGATATTCCACGCATTATGTGAGTGCACCAAAACTGTTCTTTGTTTTTTTTGTTGTTGTTGTTGTAACTTTAAGTCTGTCAGATACAGTTTTATTTTAGTATTATTTGTATACTATTGTATTTAATAATATTTTGAATTAGCTTTTATTTTTATAATTTTAGTAAATTTATGTGCTTTTGTCATTTTTATATTGTAGTTTTTTTTTATTATTTATTTATTTTTATTTTACAAATTTTAGTACTTCAGCTTCAACGTCAACTTATTTTATTTAGTACCCAAGTCAACATTTCTAATTTTTAAGTTTAAGCTTTTCATCTTATATATATGAGTGTGTGTATATGTGTGTGTGTGTGTATGTATGTGTATATATATATATAAACTGATCACAGGAAAAAATTACTTTGTGAAATATATTCAAATAGAAAACAGTTATTTTAAATTGTAATAATATTTCACAATATTACTGTTTTTACTGTATTTTTAATTAAATAAATGTAGCCTTGGTGAGCAGACGAAACTTCTTTTAAAAACATTAAAAATCTTAGTGGTTCCAAACTTTTGGACTGTACTAATAAATATATATATGATACTGTTTTCTATTTGAATATATTTCACAAAGTAATTTTTTCCTGTGATCAGTTTATATATATATATATATATATATATATATATATATATATATATATATATATATATATATATATATATATATATATATATATATATATATATATATATATATATATATATATATATATATATATATATATATATATATATATATATATATATATAAAAACTGATTTTTGTTTTGTTTTGTTTTGATTCTGATAAACTGATTTTTGTTTTGTTTTGTTTTGTTTTGATTCTGACAAAATATCTTAAAGAAACCTTCATCCTTTATAGATGTCATTTGAGTATTTTTATTCTCCAACAGGCCTTCTGCTGGCCAGGGTGGCACTGACTCAATGGGCAACCAGGAGGATTCTCATGCCAATGATTCATTTGGCAAAAATTCGCAAGAGGGCACCCTAATGATGCGAGAGGTAGGTGTACCTGCCTAGACCGGTTCCTTTCCCTACACTCATTCCTCTAGTGTCACAGTTTTATTTCTCTTTTAGTTTACCAACTCATGTTTATTTTTGCCTTTGTTAAGCCTTGTTTTATTGGGTTATGTTTTGGTATTTCTTTCACCTTCTGATTTCTCCAACAAAATCTCTGATCAAGCTTGTCGCACACTTGCTGACAGAGGCGCACTCCGTGCATTTCCCAAATATCTCTGCAAGATGGCTTAGCCACGCAAGGGGCCTGCAGTAGTGTAGTCCTACTCCTCTTTCTGTTCCTCTCTGCAGACGTTTGGGGAAAGAAAGCTCGGTCATGCCGAGAGCAATGGTTTCCCCGGTAACTCCAATCTGCCCGATCTAGTGCAGGAAAGCCACTCGCCTGGCGAGGGTCCTGGGCGGCATTCTAGTGGGCTGGACCTGGACTCTGTGGCTGAAGTAGGTGATGGACAAGCCTGTTAGAGCCACCCTGCACTCCAACCCTCAAATTTCTAACCCGACACATCTAATCAATCCCCATTCAATTCAGATGCACATGTTTATCTGGTTGTAGATTCACTGAAGCCCAGATCTCGTCATAACTCATGTTCCTTTCCTTGGGTTTATTATTTATTTTTTCTGTTTGTTTCATATTTATTCTCTTTATTTCATTTGCTATCATTTTAAGCTTCCATTTTTTAAAAACATTTATACATGTAGGACAGTGGCCTGTCAATAAGATGCTTTCTCCCTTTTGCCCCATTTTCCCTTCTCGTAAATGGCCTGATTTTGTGCTTTACTGCAAAAATGTTTTATTAATCAGTATTTTACTTATTTTTCAGTGAAAATATCTAAACGCCATGTTAAGATTAATTCACTTGGAAAAAATTTGTAATATTTACACACATACACCATTTAAAAGTTTAGGTTAATTTCCTATGTTAATATATTTTCAAAAGTAACTTATTCCTGTGAATAATGCCAGTCTTCAGTGTCACATGATCCTTCAGAAATCATTCTAATATGCTGATTTGGTGCTCACAAAACTTTATTATTATCAATGTTGAAAACAGTTGGAAACAGTTAACTTTTATAAACAGTACTGCTTTTTATTCTGGATTCTTTGATAAATAGACAGCATTTTATAATCTTTACTGTCCCTTTTGATCAAATTAATGTGTTCTTGCTGAATAAAAGTATTAAAGGTGCCCTAGAATCAAAAATTGAATTTATCTTGGCATAGTTAAATAACAAGAGTTCAGTACATGGAAATGACATACAGTGAGTCTCAAACTCCATTGTTTCCTCCTCCTTATATAAATCTCATTTGTTTAAAAGACCTCCGAAGAACAGGCGAATCTCAACATAACACTGACTGTTACGTAACAGTCGGGATCATTAATATGTACGCCCCCAATATTTGCATATGCCAGCTCATGTTCCCAACATTATGAAAGGCATTACACAAGGGCAGCCAGTAACGTCTGGATCTGTGCACAGCTGAATCATCAGACTAGGTAAGCAAGCAAGAACAACAGCGAAAAATGGCAGATGGAGCAATAATAACTGACATGATCCATAATATCATGATATTTTTAGTGATATTTGTAAATTGTCTTTCTAAATGTTTCGTTAGCATGTTGCTAATGTAGGCTACTGTTGGTTAAAGTTACCATCGTTTCTTACTGTATTCACGGCGACAAGAGCCGTCGTTTTTTTTTTTTATTTTTAAACACTTGCAGTCTGTATAATTCATAAACACAACTTCATTCTTTATAAATCTCTCCAACAGTGTGTAATGTTAGCTTTAGCCACGAAGCACAGCCTCAAACTCATTCAGAATCAAATGTAAACACCCAAATAAATACTATACTCACATGACCAGAAGCATGTATGCAGCATGCATGACGAACATCTTGTAAAGATCCATTTGAGGGTTATTTTAGCTGTTTGAACTTTGTAAATGCACTGTATTGTAGAGTCGCGAGCTCGATGGGCAGGGAGCGAGAGATTTAAAGGGCCAGCAGCCCTGAATCGGTGCATAGTTAATGATGCCCCAAAATAGGCAGTTAAAAAAATTAATAAAAAAAAATGTATGGGGTATTTTGAGCTGAAACTTCAGACACATTCAGGGGACACCTAGGACTTATATTACATCTTGTAAAAAAAACGTTCGATGGCACCTTTAATTTCTTTCATAAAAATAAAATTTAACTTTTGGAAAATCTTGAAAGAAATCTATAAGAAAACAAACACACATACAATACTGATTAGTTAAAAAACTTTTGCAGTGCTTGCTTTTCCTGCTAACATTTTACGGTAAATGGACTTTTCTAACTGCAGACAAAACTTTAGTTCATATTGGAAACTCTTGCATTTGTGGCCTACAGTCAGTCATTAGATGAGACTGTTTACATGGTTTGTGGATGCTTGTTTCTCACATCCTGATTCTCCATGTTGGCAGTTTGGATCTAAAGCCTCCTTCACTCCTTTTGTGGACCCACGAGTATATCAGACCTCCCCCACAGAGGACGATGAGGACAACCCTGCTTCAGGTGACTTATCCACCTCTTATGCACCTTTTTCACTGAAATAGTTACAGAGCTGGTGTCCTTTTCATTAGTGGAAATGCTCAGAGTGGAGCACCAGCTCTAGCAGTGGCCCTTTATTGTTAAAAAAGGTGTGCTAATGTTTCACATACACTCACCAAGATCCTACTGCAAAGAAAAACAGTCCTTGATTATGATGTTTTTATTCGGCCACGCAGCTCATTTTGCAGACGAGCTCCTGCGGCAGGAGCAGGAACAGGAACAAGCTCGACTGAATGAGGCTCGGAAAATTTCTATTGTTAATGTCAATCCCACCAATATCCGGCCACACAGCGACACACCCGAAATCCGCAAGTACAAGAAGCGCTTCAACTCTGAGATCCTGTGTGCTGCACTATGGGGTGAGTTTAAACTTTATACTCAACATCTGTTCCTAATTGAGAGGAGCATATATGCCTTCATATCAGATCCATTTTATGAACTTCAGATTGTTTGTACACTTGTTTTTGATCGTTATAGGAGTGAACCTGCTAGTAGGAACAGAAAATGGGCTCATGTTACTAGATCGCAGTGGTCAGGGCAAAGTCTACAATCTGATCAACCGCAGGCGTTTTCAACAGATGGACGTTCTGGAGGGTCTCAATGTCCTGGTCACCATATCAGGTGAGTTCATTATCAACTCTCCAGTTGACTGGACAAAGATCTGTTTTGTCTATTCAGTTAGTTTTGTTACATCTCTGGATTATCTGTATGTAATTAGAGGTTTATAATTCCTCTTTTTTTCACAGGCAAAAAGAATAAACTGAGGGTCTATTATCTGTCATGGCTCAGAAACAGGATACTTCACAATGACCCTGAGGTAGAAAAAAAACAAGGATGGATTACTGTTGGTGATCTAGAGGGTTGTGTCCATTATAAAGTCGGTATGTCCCTTTGGTCTTTTTGACCAAATAATTGTTTTTATACCTAAATTTACTTTATCCAACCATCCATCTATTTATATATCTGCCTGTATGTCTGTCGTTCTGTCTGTCGTTCTGTCTGTCGTTCTGTCTGTCGTTCTGTCTGTCGTTCTGTCTGTCGTTCTGTCTGTCGTTCTGTCTGTCGTTCTGTCCGTCCGTCCGTCTGTCGTTCTGTCCGTCCGTCCGTCTGTCGTTCTGTCCGTCCGTCTGTCGTTCTGTCCGTCCGTCCGTCCGTCTGTCGTTCGGTCTGTCGTTCTGTCCGTCGTTCTGTCCGTCCGTCTGTCGTTCTGTCCGTCCGTCCGTCCGTCTGTCGTTCGGTCTGTCGTTCTGTCCGTCGTTCTGTCCGTCGTTCTGTCCGTCCGTCTGTCGTTCTGTCCGTCCGTCTGTCGTTCTGTCCGTCCGTCTGTCGTTCTGTCCGTCCGTCTGTCCGTCCGTCTGTCGTTCGGTCTGTCGTTCTGTCCGTCGTTCTGTCGGTCGTTCTGTCTGTCGTTCTGTCCGTCCGTCTGTCGTTCTGTCCGTCCGTCTGTCGTTCTGTCCGTCCGTCTGTCGTTCTGTCTGTCGTTCTGTCCGTCGTTCTGTCGTTCTGTCGTTCTGTCTGTCGTCCTGTCCGTCGGTCTGTCGTCCTGTCCGTCGGTCTGTCGTTCTGTCCGTCGTTCTGTCGGTCTGTCCGTCTGTCGTTCTGTCTGTCGTTCTGTCCGTCCGTCTGTCGTTCTGTCCGTCCGTCTGTCGTTCTGTCCGTCCGTCTGTCGTTCTGTCCGTCTGTCGTTCTGTCCGTCCGTCTGTCGTTCTGTCCGTCCGTCTGTCGTTCTGTCCGTCCGTCTGTCGTTCTGTCCGTCCGTCTGTCGTTCGGTCTGTCGTTCGGTCTGTCGTTCGGTCTGTCGTTCGGTCTGTCGTTCGGTCTGTCGTTCGGTCTGTCGTTCTGTCTGTCGTTCTGTCTGTCGTTCTGTCCGTCCGTCTGTCGTTCTGTCCGTCCATCTGTCGTTCTGTCCGTCCGTCTGTCGTTCTGTCTGTCGTTCTGTCCGTCGTTCTGTCGTTCTGTCTGTCGTCCTGTCCGTCGGTCTGTCGTCCTGTCCGTCGGTCTGTCGTTCTGTCCGTCGTTCTGTCGGTCTGTCCGTCTGTCGTTCTGTCTGTCGTTCTGTCCGTCCGTCTGTCGTTCTGTCCGTCCGTCTGTCGTTCTGTCCGTCCGTCTGTCGTTCTGTCCGTCCGTCTGTCGTTCTGTCCGTCCGTCTGTCGTTCTGTCCGTCCGTCTGTCGTTCTGTCCGTCCGTCTGTCGTTCTGTCCGTCCGTCTGTCGTTCTGTCCGTCTGTCGTTCTGTCCGTCCGTCTGTCGTTCTGTCTGTCCTTCTGTCTGTCCGTCTGACGTTCGTCTGTCCGTCCATCTGTCCGTCATTCTGTCTCTCCGTCCGTCCGTCCGTCTGTCTGTGGTTCTGTCCGTCCATCTGTCTGTCGTTCTGTCTGTCCATCCGTGTCTGTCCATCCGTGTCTGTCCGTCTGTCGTTCCGTCTGTCGTTCTGTCCATCCGTGTCTGTCAGTATGTCTTTGTCTGTCTGTCTGTCTGTCTGTCAGTCCGTCTATCTGTCTATCTATCTATCTATCTATCTATCTATCTATCTATCTATCTATCTATCTATCTATCTATCTATCTATCTATCTATCTATCTATCTATCTGTCTGTCTATCTATCTATCTATCTATCTATCTATCTATCTATCTATCTATCTATCTATCTATCTATCTATCTATCTATCTATCTATCTATCTATCTATCTATCTATCTATCTATCTATCGGTGTCTGTCTGTCTATCTGTCTATCTGACTATCTATCCATCTATCTGTGTGTCTAGTATATTCCCATTTCTTTTTTTTAAATCCTAGTAATATTTTCACATGTATTTGTTGTTCAACAGTCAAATATGAGAGGATTAAGTTCTTGGTGATTGCACTGAAGAATGCAGTGGAGATTTATGCCTGGGCTCCCAAACCATACCACAAATTCATGGCTTTCAAGGTGAGACAAATGTCCAGTCCAGAGAGACCCCCTTTACCCCCTTTTTAAAAAAGAGCATCTAAACTGCATTACTTTATAAGAAAATAAGCCTTTGCAATGCAGAGCACGAAATGTGCAAATTAAGTAGCTATTTTAGTTCTCTAGTGCCTAGTGAGTGTGAGAGCGTTCAGAGCACACCTGCACAGAGCATATTTCGTTGTAAATGTCATTGTTTAGAGTCCCTCAGTAGCTTGTTTGTCATGTTTTCAGTGTCTCTTCTGTCTCTCCAAAGTCTTTCACAGATCTTCAGCACAAGCCTCTGCTTGTGGACCTGACGGTGGAGGAGGGTCAGAGGTTAAAGGTTATCTATGGCTCCAGCGTTGGTTTTCACGTGATAGATGTCGACTCTGGGAATCCATACGATATCTACATTCCATCCCACGTAAGTGACGACAGGCCGAGCGAAGGCAGCTCTCCCCTCCTTACCCTGATTCCAAGGGACTTTAAATAGGACGACTCCTCCCCAGGGACACTGGCATGCACTGTAGTGTTGATGTCTGTATCACATATGTGTCTTTTAATTACAGACAGGGTCCAAATTTAACACTCAAACCAAATGCAAGTAAAAAAAAAAACGCTTTGGTGAGAAAAGTAAAACTCTTTCCAGTTGGTAACTTTTTAGTGACTGCAAAAAATAAATGATTTTGTTTAATATGTAATGGCCCAGTTTCACAGACAGGGTTTAGATTAAGCTAGGATTAAGATTAGGCTTTAGTTGGGCTTTAAAGGGCTTTAAAGTAGCTTTTATAAATGTGCCTTAGGAAAAACCATTACTGGTGTGCATCTTGAGACACAATACTGACATATTTTAAGATATGTCAGTGCAAGTTGCTTTCAGTTAAAAACAGCTCAAACATGCATTTTAGTCTGGGACTAGGCTTAAGCCTTGTCTGTGGAACCGAGGGTATACATATTAATTGTCTGACATAAGTTGGACTGTTAAATCAAAACTTTTTTTTTAAATATATAAGACATTTAAGACATTATTAAAGACATCTGGCACAACTCATGTCTTCAAACAAAATTATTATCAGCTTCATTTATTATCAGCACATATCTTACTAACTTTTTATTAACTTAATAAACTACATACGTGTTGTCTTGTGCATTTAAAAATATACAAGATAAAAATATATGCCTAAAATATAGGAAAACTCAAAGTTGTGTGTTTTCTTTTTCACAGAAAGTCAGAGACTGGCTCTCTCATATATGATGCTACCAAAATGACCAATAATTTGTCACATATATATCATAAAGGAAAGCCGTTAAATCGTAGTATAAGTAATACATAAAAGTATTAATTAATTAATATATTAATATAAATATATATCATTAATAAAAATAATGAAAAATACAATTTCAAGTTCTTAAATTGGCCTGAAAATCACCTGGTTTGGCAGAAAGTGAATTTTGGACCCTGATTACACAGTTTAGAACAGCACGTATGAATGTTCTGTGTGTAGCTGAATGGTTATGAAGTTGACTAAAACAGATTTCCTGATATTGTAAGTATTGTTCTAATATTATCAAGTGTGATAGAAAAGTATCTCCACTGTAAGAGGAAAACATGTCCCCGATCTACGACCTTTGACAAACCAAACGTACACGAACAAAAGCAGCCAAACCGTTCCAATGCCCCATGGTAGCCTATTAGCAGGGCGCTTTTGGGCTCAGGCGTCGGTGTGATGGAGAGAAAGGGCAGGAGTCTCGATTGTTGCAGCAGTTTCTCGAAGGGAGAAGCTCTGGCCACCCATAGAACGAGACAGTGGAGCAGAAAACATGACTGACAGGGCCGGCCCGGGGGAGGGGGGAGAGCGTCACCTAGTGGGGGGAATGTTTTGCACTACGGCTCGTTTTTGTCACCCCAAGGCTCATCTGCGCCCACCCCTCCCTTCCCAGATTCAGGGCAGTGTTACCCCTCACGCCATTGTGGTGCTTCCCAAGACCGACGGCATGGAGATGCTTCTGTGTTATGAAGATGAGGGAGTCTATGTGAACACATACGGCAGAATCACTAAAGACGTGGTGCTCCAGTGGGGAGAGATGCCCACCTCTGTTGGTAGGTTTTGGTTGTTTATTTCACACAAAACGCTCCTGTTCTCCTTCTAGAGCCCTGATGCCGGTCTGTGCGAGTGCACCTGACCGCCCCCGTCACCCCTCAGAATGAAGCCTCTCTGAATCAGTCCTCACACACAAACACGCATGTCTCTGTCCACTCATTGCTCTTCTGTCTTTCCTGTCCCTCACTTAACTAGACCGCTTTTCTGCCCATATAATTTGCCCTATGCCGCCCCACCCCACCTTGGCCCACCTAGACTAAACCCTGACGCAGAGTGCAATGTTTGTCTGTATGTCTGGCACATCTTGTGTACTGTTTTGTTCACACTGTTAACCTAATATATATATATATATATATATTTGTTATTAATATCCACTTAATCTGATTTCCTTTCTGAGCAAAAGCCCAAAAAATTTTCTGATTTGACCTTGGATCTTATTTTTAGACTATATTCATACTTGGGTGAATGTCAGAAAACATGTCTGGGTCATATTTCACCCTAAAATCATAATAAAGAAACAAGACATTCCTATTATATATGTATATATGGATTTGATGTTTTGCTATTTCATTTGCATATGTAAATTGTTTGTCATGAAGTAAAACTAAATATATATACATTTTTTAAAATCTCAATCTAAAATATGCTTGATTTTCTTCATGTAAAGTGTTTTGCTTGAGGAAAAAAAAACTATTACAGCAAATTTGTGGTTAACAATGTCCATATGCAAATGCGAAAGTCATAAAAAAAATTCACATTTCACAATTCAAAAATTGCTGCTTTTTTTTTTTTTCTCCATGTAAAAATATATATATATAAAAAACATTATCTTGATTTTGGAGTGAAATGTGATCAATTTTCATGAGATTTTCCCAAAAATATATATTCAACCTATTTAAATCGATTTTTTTTTAAAATACATTAACCAGGACAAAGAGACCGTCATCAGTTTCGATGTAACTCTTGTTGTCTGTATAGATATTGGTGTCTTCCAGCTCTTGCTTTAACTACTATCATGCATCAGATATTGTGCCATGTGTCTCTAAAATTAATTTCCAGCTTTAATGTTTGTTTGTATACGTGTTTTCATCTCTCATCCATGAAGAATGTTAATGTTATGATTTAGTTGGATGTCTTTTGTCATTTGTTGTCTGATACTGAGGGTTCAGATGTAGACCAGCAGCCGCCCACCCCCTCAGTTCTGAACAAATTAATGTTTCATCCAAATTATGTTCAACTCTTCAGTGATTCTGCATTCATAATAACAAAGTAAAATTCATAACTCATGCATTTTCTACACAAGATATCAGCAGCAAAGGAAATCAAAACAAGCAGATCATCATTATCTCTATGAAGGGCACAGGAAGTCCTCGGAGAGAGTTGATGTTAGTTCATGAGTATCCAGAGAGCTCTGGATTTGGATGCTAGTTCCTTGTTCCTAATAACCATAATTACTGGTACTTCAATCATGCTTTAATTTGTGATGCTCAGAAACTGCTGCAATAATGACCTCCTGATGATGTGGGGTGGCTTTGGCAGGCTTGTTTTCATTGGATCTAGGCTAGTTTCAAGTTTCTGTTGGACGTCAGAAGTCGTTGAGGAACGGGGTGCTCTGATGTACTGCATTTGGTGTCAGCGCTCTCCTGTCACATGTTTCTTTTGTCTTTTGTGTATGTTCGCTACCTTCCCCCCTTCCCTTCTGCAGCCTACATCCACTCCAACCAGATCATGGGCTGGGGAGAGAAAGCCATTGAGATCCGCTCCGTGGAAACGGGACACCTCGACGGAGTTTTCATGCACAAGCGAGCACAGCGATTGAAGTTCCTTTCGGAGAGAAATGATAAAGTATGTCAAGTCAAGTCACCTTTAGCGCTTTATATAAGACAGATTGTTTTAAAAGCAGCTTTACAGTGATAAACAGAAAAATAATGATTGAGTGATACAAAGTTCACCTCAGTAGTGTCATTGTTCAGCTAAGGTCAGTTCTGTTCAATAACTGTAAAGATCATGTGTTATAATATGTTAACATATAATTTACTTTTAATTTACTTTTTTTGGTACATTAAACAGTATTTAAAAATTACACAAGTCACCCTTAAATTAGCCTTTATGTGGGCCAATTACATGCTGCTTATTTTGTTTTATTTATAATTTATTCAAAAATATAATAAAATTATTTCTGTTTTAAGACACACTCTCTCTCTCTCTCTCTCTCTCTCTCTCTCTCTCTCTCTCTCTCTCTCTCTCAATTATATATATATATATATATATAAATATTTTATTTTTTTTATAATTGACATTAAAAAAATAAAATTAATTTTATTTATATATATATATATATATATATATATATATATATATATATATATATATAATTAATTTTATATATATATATATAAAAAATAAATATAAATATAAAATTAATTTAAAAAAAAAATTATATATATATATATATTTTTTTTTTTTTTAATTAATTTTATATTTATATATATTTTTATATATATATATATATATATATATATATATATATATATAATTAATTTTATTTTTTTAATGTCAGCTTGTATTTTGGCATAACCTTTTATTATATCTTAAAAAAAAATGTATCAAATATTTATTATAAGTAATAGATCTATTTAAGTAGTATATCTATATATTTTTATACATTTTGATAGTATTTAACAAAATCCTTATTTTTTACCTTTAATCTTTAATATTATAAATAAAATATAATAAAAAAAAATCATTCAAATTTAAGGAACACATTATTACATTTTTACTTGATTTTTATACATGGCGTATAAACCTTTAGCTGTCATTACATTTTTTAAAAAATGTAAATAGTATAAAATTTCTTCAAATCTATAAACTTAAATAAATACACAGCATATTTGTGAACTTTTGCTTGCGTTTTAAATTATATTTTCAAAAGATTTTTCTTTTTTTTATTATGAATGTCATGTGTCAGTTGATAAGTGTTGTTTTAGTATCATAGTTTTTATTAATATTTTAAATTAGTTGTTTTAGTAATCTTGTTTTTGTCTTTTTTTATAGTTATACTGTCTATAGATTTTATTAATTTTATCTGTTTTAATTTGTTATTTTATTACATTAAGTTAAACATAATAAAATAGAAAATGTTGCCTTGGCAACTAGCCAAAATAAAGTTTTTATATATTTTATTTATTTCAGTTCATGTTTATTCAGCGCATAATTTTTTTTTTTTTGTATGATTTTTAGCTTTAGTTAAATATAATAACTCTTAACTGATAACGAACAAAAAACTGAATGTAGACAATCACAAAAGGCGGTAGATTGTAACAGTTTGCTCCTTTGTGTGAATAAGAGCCAATATAATGACGTCCGTTCCTCCGTCTGGACTCTTTCCTGCAGGTGTTCTTTGCCTCGGTCAGATCAGGAGGCAGCAGCCAAGTTTTCTTCATGACCTTGAACAGAAACTCCATGATGAATTGGTAATTCATTCCCGCCCTCCCCTGCATTGTATCTGTGGACCTTTTCTACTTTATTGAAAAGTGTGACTAAAGGAAAGACAGGAAAAATCCAGGTGCTCTGGATAATCTGGCAGATGGCAAAAAGACCAAACCTTGCTGGGTCCTTCTCAGAAGAGTCAAAGACAAACCCAAAATCCACACGCCCCCACAAACAGCAAGGGGTGCCGGAGTAGAACCACCAGTCTGCGTTGTTTTTATGGCTCTTTCATTAACATATGTGGGGTTCTGATGTTTTTGTCCTTACAAATATGTATCTAGATTCTTCTGGAGGTAAAGACTGGAAATACGGGAAGTAAGACCCACAGAGTAGAGTGAATATTTGTACTGTTAAGACACTTTTTGACACAATAATTTATCACGGTTGCGCTGAACGTCGGTGAACCTCCCTTGCGGGATGAATCCATTGAGCCTGATTTGTGTGATCGACCCTTTTTCTTTTTTATGTTTCAGCTTGGAATGCACACAGATGTTTGCGTCATGTGAAAATCACTCTAATGTGTGAATTGAAACTGATTTTTAAGTCTTGTATCATACTTTATGAATTACCACATTATGTTGGAGCAGACACACTTCGGGCTGGCCACAGAATGCCTTAAAAATGAATTTGCAAAGCTGCTCGTTTTTATTTTTTAAAGTCCATAATGATGTTTATGCATTTTTCTGTAAGGAAAGGGAACATGCTCATTTTTTGGATGGAAATTGATGCCTGCTGATATGGACATATAATAGGGAAATATAAATGATCCTGAATATTCATACTGTGCATTCCTTGTTTTATGCCAAAGCTCTATAGTATTCACATCACATGATTTGCACTGTTTTCCTTGTGCTCAGGGAGATTGTGCTGTAAAACAGAACCTTTTTCAGTTCATTTCTATTGTCTTTGCAACGTATTCATGCATATTGTGGGTTAAAGGGATAGTTAATCATAAAATTCAAGTTCAAATTTACTCTCCTTCATGTCATTCCAAAACGGTATGACCGACTCTTCAGTCGCACACATTCAGAAAGGAGACGTTTAACAGAATGTCCAAGCTGCTCTCTTCCATATAATTAAGATGACCAAGAAAAAAAATGTGATAATAACTTGTGCACTATATTTCTAGTTTCTGAAACCATATAATGTTTTCTGTGAGGAACAGGTTCAAATTTAAGTCATCATTTACTAATGAATCCTGAAAATCTTACTCGACATCCCTGGTCACCATTCACTTACATTGTATGGAAAAATAACAGCCTGGACATTGAGAGACAAAAGTTTTGAAAGACAATAGGCAACTGTTCCTTTTTTACTAGCCCTATGAAAAGAAATTTCCACATGGATTGAATATGATCAGTTAGTCTTAAGCTAGATTGGTAAATACTACAGAGCTTTGTATTGAAACATAAAAAAGTACATTAAGATTCTGTTAGAGTATGAAAGTTGCTGTGTGTGTATATGTGAATGAGTGATGAAATGTAATGCTTTCCACCAACAATACAAAAAACGGTAGATATATTTCCATTAACAAACCAGCAATTGTTTTCATATCAGGAGTAACACACCTCCACATGTCATTAGGATAAGAATGTGCTGCAGTTTTGTATTTTTACATTTTGTTTTATCATGACTTTCAGCAAAGTGCAATAAAGGCCAAGGGAATCGAGCCTGGTGAGTCAATTGCTCACCTCTCCTCAAGATTGGATATATAATCTCCAGCTGTTTCTAGAGGGACTTTCACTACCGCCCTCTGTAAATATCCACTTTCTTTCTGGAAAAGAGTCCTGCCTCCGAAAAAAATGCATAGGAACTGTGACAGAAATGTGCTGTATGTGGTTCTGATCCATCTCCTCCTCTGTGTGAATCACATGAATCGGTGAACGAAGGGTAGTGTTTTATAGAGCTTCCTTTTAGGCTACCTCGTTTCTGTTCACCTGTTGGACTGGTTCAGTTTTCTATGTCGGTAATGACTATTGATGCCGTAAATGAAAACTTTGTAAGTGACGCAATATCGTAGTTTGAAGAGGCAAGTATTTATTCTCCGGGGGGAATTATGTCTTTTTGAAATGCAACCAGTAGATCAGTCAATTTTCAAGTTTATTAAATTATAATAGGAATTTTCAATTGGCGAATTAAGTATGTTGTAAATTGTTAAAGAAGGCTATGTTGTCATTACATGTATTACATTCAGAGGTGTTTAAGTGTAGAGCGCCAGACAGAAATGTTCAGAAATGGAAGCTTTTTTTTAAACAAAATAATAATAATAATTCATGGTGCAATGTCTTGTGCAACAGCCAAATCAAGCCTACACTTCATATTAGGGTGATTCTTCAATTAGGGGAATTTTTCAGTGCCCTAGGGAGGCATTAAGGGGAAATTTCTGTCATTTCTTCATAATATATTCAGTTTATTTGGATTATTTGTAGTTTTATTATTCTTTTTCTCCAAGTCATTAGATTTTTGATTCACAATTTTTTATTTTTTTTTATAGAACGGTCACGTTATTTCTACTTGAACGTTAAAATCATATATCATAAAATCATAATTTTATGTTGTATGAAACCATTTGAAGAACATTTTGTCGTGATTTCATGTACTCAAAAATGCCTCTAATTGCAGAATCGCCCATTAATAGACTTGAAGTCCTTCCAAACGACATGGCATTTTACTCCAATAGATGGAATCATCGAGTCCTTCATGTACTTTTCTATATTTTCATTACTGTTCTGTAAGGGCAATAGAGTGTGAAATTCACTTGACACAACTAGGATCTTTTGAGACTTCATGTTTTTTATCCATCAAACTGTGAACTGAGTGGATGTGTGTGCAGGTTTGAAGTACTTATGGGGTCTTCCCATCCATATTATCAACACAGATGTAAACTGTGAGGTCGTTTGACTTCTTCATCCTCTCTCACGCACCACCTTCAGTGTGGTTGCTTTGTGTGGAAAGTCTTTTGATGTGTGCTTGACCTCATTTTCTTTCTTAATATGGACATTAATACTGTAAGTACATCCTTTATATTCGGGCTGAGCGAGTTGTTGTTTTATTTCTGTATTTCTCTTAATTTTTTGCGTGTATTAAACTCTGAGATTTATAGCACAACCGAGCATTCTGGATATTGGCTGTTATTTTATTATGGTTGCTCCAGTGTATGGATGTGCGATTGAATGAGTGTGTGTGTGTGTGTGTGTTTGATTTAAACATGCCGTTTTTATGTTTTTAAGCTTGTAAAACCACCAATTAGATGCGTAATACAAGCATACTGACACTAAAATGAGAAAGATTTCAAGATTACAAGCATTCTGAAGCTGAAACTGGGCATATGTTTTGTTCACAAAATATGCAGGCTGTAATATTTTATAAATAGATTTTTAAGGCTATTAAACTAGAGATTTGTTCCAAATGTAACTTTAAATGTAGCCTGGACTTTTAAGAGATGGTGATCTCATCGAATCTGTGCCTAGTCCATGTAGTGGGTGTTATATTTTATTGCTTACAATTTATGGTGTAAATCAAACTTAATCGCCAAAATCTCTTTTGTGTCATTCAACGCACAAAAGAGCTAAACTGAATATTTTATGGTCATAAAACTTTTAACAATCCAGTTTTGCTTGATATTCTGATCCCTTTTATTTATTGTTTTGTACAGTGCTTAAATCTTGTATTTAGAAAGCAGCAGTAGTATTGCTGTTTTTTATTTTAAGGGATTGTTTTCTTTAGCTGTATTCTGAATTAGTTTGTCTAAGAAATATGAAATAGTGTCAGAGATGCTTTAATATGAGTGCTTTATTTTACAACAATTTTTAGTTTTTTTTTTATAAGTTGTTTGTTTTTTATTATAATGCAGTATTGTTCAGTGCCCTTTCCGTATGAAATAAATTCTCCCCCTTGATAACTGCAAATATGTTTGAATATTATAGGGTTGTTTGTGGATCTATTCTAGTCTTGTTAATCAATACTCAGTGTGTTTATGTTTAAAGAGGAAACCCTGAAGACTGCATATCAAAGCAGGTTGATGGATCGGTCTAGAAAAGCTGTTAGCAATAATGAGCATTACTGATTTTGTCAGTCTTCATGTTACTCTTTTCTACTTTGACTGAAACTCCAGTTTTTGGTCTTGTTCAGATGGAGTCAAGCATTTCTGAATGAGGAGAATGTGAAATGGACAAATGGAAATATTTCAGATTTTGGAAACTCACCCAATGTGTTCACTTGTCACCCAAAACGGACATTTTGTTTTCTTTTTTTTAAATAAATTGACACATCAAACCAGACCATGTGTGCTGTTTGACTTATTTAATAATAAACAATTATATATATTTTATATTAATAATGTTTTGTCATATCAATGGTAAGAAATCCATTAAAAAAAATTCAATTTAAAAAATTCCATTTTTTAATATATATATATATATATATATATATATATATATATATACATAAAAAAAAACTCACAATTTTGCTTTCATGATGACTTGAAGAGGTTAATTTAAAGGACAGTTCACAAAATTTATTCAGATCTGACAATTTTGGACTAGGTGTTTGAAAGCATTTGTCTAATGTGAGTTTTGACTCATTTATAGAGCATATCATATCATTTATATATTATAATAATTATTAAAATATGAGTCAATAAACAACTTAATACAATTCCAGCAAAATAAGTTTTTAAATTAAGTAAATCAAGTTTTTATATATATATATAATGTGTGTGTGTGTCCCTGGATTTCCTACTGTAAATATATCAAAAATGTATTTTTTGTGAGTGGATATGCATTGCTAAGGACTTCATTTGGACAACTTAAAAGGCAATTTTCTCAGTATTTTGATTTTTTTGCTCCCTCAGATTCCATATTTTCAAATAGTTGTATCTCAGCCAAATATTGTCATATCCTAACAAACCATACATCATCTGAAAGTTGAATTATACATCACGACATGGTTTTGTGGTCCAGGGTCACATATATTATATATAAATAAGGGTGAATTCAGGTTGATGGGGGACACCTTTTCCAAGTCATCTGGTGGTAAAATGGTAAAAAGTGTCCCAATCACCATGTGTGTGTTCATATAGGCTATATATATGGCAGGTGGCACCATTCATGAAGTTCAATCCACGGATCCTAAGCACTAAGAGGCACTAAGCATACGCTTCAAGCCCAATCCAGCCTCATTTCTGCAGAAGAAGAGGAATCCCGCCCACTGTACGGATGCCGCATTAAAATTGGCCGCGCTTGCGCGTTGACGTTCCTTTTTTTCTTGGAAGTAAGTGCTGCATGGAAGCGTGTTAGAACTGTGACGAAAAATTACACAGAACTTTCCTATCTTTATGTTTTCTCTTAAATGCTGTCGGACTTGAACATGCGCATCTTGGTGGTGAACGTAACCGGATCGTCGTGAGAAAGCGCGTTACGGTGGTTCTTTAATGCGGCTTGTGGAGGGGCTCTCTAGTTCGCAGGCCGCGAGCACACACACAGCGCCGCACGCGCGAGGCCTTTCCCCGCGCGCGCAGTGACTTAACTGAAAAAGAGACACGTGAGAAACTTTAGCTAACCCGCACAAGACCTGTTTTCCCCCCGCTTTTGTTAGTTAAGTAATATTTTACCTGTCGTAACACATTTATGTGTGTTTTAAATGCTCGGTTACACGGAAGGATGGGGCGTTAGCCTCTTAGCCGAATCATTGATCAGCGGCGAAACCACGTTGACGTGCGCCACGCGAATTAGACGCGTTTCGCGCGGTTTACTGTTCGCGTTTCTGTAAACGGTGACGTTGAATCAACGACTTAACGAGATACTCCGCTGAGTCTTTTTATGAGTCTTTATGTTGAATGTGTGATAATTTAAGCTAGTTAGCATGTATAGCCTTCTGAGAGTCCATCTGGCCTGTTCGGCGTGGTCATTGTGTTCATTGAGTGCAAAATAACGACCGTAAAGTGTCAGGTGTGGCTCGTTAACTATTTAAACGACAAGTTTGTCAACAGAAACGACCGTTAGCTGAAGTTGAATCAAGTTTTGACGTTTATTTGGCTTCGATTCGATACGTGGTGAAATTAGAGCAGCAAGATGCGGCGGGGTTGAATGTTAATAAATAAGTCGTTTAATTAGTGGTTTCGCTATAAAATAGCTCTTTAACTTTTTGGTAAATTATTAATATATAACTGCTATTGAGTTTATAAGGCAGCCCTGATGCCTGACTGTGGCTGTCTCGTGTGCAGTGGAAACCTGACTCATTAGCACGTGACTTAACTATGATGTTCTTTTGTGAGAAAGTTAAAACGTACTAATTTCCCCTTGTCTTATTATTATATTTTTTTTTCTCTCCAGTGCCCCTTGTTTAGATCCCCATCATGGCAGATCCAGATCTTGATTTCACCAGCGGAGATGCCGGGGCTTCTGCCACCTACCCCATGCAGTGCAGCGCCCTGCGCAAGAACGGATTCGTGGTGCTGAAGGGTCGCCCCTGCAAAATTGTTGAAATGTCCACTTCTAAGACTGGCAAGCATGGTCATGCAAAGGTAATATTTGGATATCGCGTTTTTGCATGGCTGTTTTTAACCTGCGAGTGTTTGTATTAAGTACTCGAGTCTGTCTTTGCAGGTTCACTTGGTTGGAATTGACATATTCACAAATAAGAAGTATGAAGATATCTGCCCCTCCACCCACAACATGGATGTGCCTAACACCAAAAGAAATGACTACCAGGTGAGGCATGCATGGCTTTATTAATTTCAAGATTTTTTAGAGGGAGTACATGTGACTTGTGTGCCTTCAATTAAAGTTCTCCTGACCCATAGCCCAAGTTTTGTGCAATAAAGGCAAACTTTTTACAATCTTCAATTTAGTGTTGTCAAATTTATTCAAAATTCACCATACTTTCTACTATTACTCATTACTAAGTGCATTGAGTCATTTTATTTGTTGGACACAAATTTAATGTGCTAGTTGTTGGTGTGCTGAAATTATTGGTGTGTTTTGCATTGCTTTTTGAAGACTTTTTGAGCTCTTAATGTTCTTGTGTCCCAAACTGAAATTGTCAGTATCTTTCTAGGTTTATTTTCTTTTCAATTTCCTTTTTAGAGCATTATTGGTTCAGTGCACAGCTGATATTTTGTATTTCATACTTTTGAGTTGTTTCAACTTAATCTGTTGCCTGAGGTGAATCTTTTCCATCAGAGCAATAACACAACACGGCAACGCTTTAGCTTTTCTTAGACATCTAGATATTGTTACGCAAAATCATTTCTTCCTTTTAAAAGAACGGTGTCCTTGTGTTTTCCTAGCTGGTTGACATCAGCGAGGGGTTCCTCTCTCTTATGATGGACAATGGTGACGTGCGCGAGGACCTGCGCGTGCCAGACGGTGACCTGGGCAAAGAAATCGAAAGCAAATTTGCAGCTGGTGAAGAGATGTTGGTAAGTGCACCGGCTTGAATGAGAATTAGTTTTTTGGCTGCTGCTTGTCAATGTAAAGCACTCATTGTTTTTTGTTTCGCAGGTTACTGTGCTTTCAGCTATGGGCGAAGAATCTGCAGTGGCTGTCAAACCCATGACCAAATAGGAAGAGAGACTGGGCTGCTCAGGCTGCAACATGCTACACTTTAACAAATCTCTTGCATTTGTTTTTTTGGTTTTATTTGTCACCAAAGCTATGGCCTTCACAAACAACCTCACATTTTTGTTGTGATTGTATTCCTTTTTTCTTCTCCTTCCAATACTGTGCTGGACTTGTCGGGTCAGTTGGCATTCTCTCGGGTAAGAAGTTTATTATTGTCAGTGTTTACCCCTCGACCTCCCCCATTCCACTTTTTTTTTTTTCTTTTTTTTCCCCCCTCAAGTTTTTACCACTTACATTCCTGAATGTTAAATAATGGGATCCATTTTTCCTTTTTTGTATTCTTGAATTTCTTAATAGTAACTAGTGAGCAGGATTTATGCAACGTGTTGCGAAGAGGAAGCCTCCAACTGACACTGAACTTAATTTTTTTTTTTTTTTTTTTTTCTCTCCCTCTCTGGGTGCCATACTTTTACTTTTCTCCTTACATGATCAATGCCATTGCTGGCACTATGGTTAATTTCTCTCAATTGAATGCCTTTTTTCCCCCCCAAAGTGAGATGCACACTGGTAGTTGGCACTTCCTTGTTCTTGCAGTACTTTGAGTACGTTCTCAAGTAAAAACCGCTATGACCGAGAAATAAACTCCAGTGAAATGTCCTCTTAAATGCCAGTCTCTAATTGTACAGAAGTGGAAAGGATGTGATGGCCATGTGCGAATACCTCTGTAACCCAATATAGCAGCCAGCTTGATTTTGGCTGTCAGTGACGACATTAAATAAAGTGTTGAAGCCTGTATTTGTCTCCAGGTAGGCTCTTATCAGTGCTGCCCCAGAATGAGCTCAGGCTCTTGTTAAGGACTGAATCTTTCATGCGAGTTCTAATCTTCCTTTGTTCACTCGAGGCCTTTGTCACCTGACTGGAGAGAGCAAAAAATAAAAACCTAATAGATTACCTTTTTCTTTATTTTTTATTTTTTTTATGAAGCACTTCATCAGTACTGAAAGAAGTTCCTGAATGCTGGTTAAGGTGTTGCTTCATATACACAGCTGATTTTTCTTCTGGTAATATTCAACGTGAGCTCTTTTATCTCAGTCTGTGGAGAATGAATATCCTTGTTTAAAAGTTACTTAGTAAATGAAGTCATCCCAAATGACCGGACAGGTTAGACTAAGGTACAGATATTATACTTTATTCAAAAAGTGTCTGTTTTGAAGTATGATTTTAGGTACATCATCTAAGTGTTCAGTAGCACAACATGCGATGTTTACGTTCTTGAATTAAGATGGTACAAAATATACATTCATGTGTATATAATATGTATTCTTTAATGTCTATTGTATGGTTTTAAATGCTAAATTTAAGGTTTAAGAACTTCTATAAATGGCATGGGACATAATTTTAGAAAGTGAGGACATGGACCATAACTGGGAAGGAAAGACAAAGCTTTGTTGGGTTGGGCTGCCAAATCCTCTGCATGGGTGGAGCCAAATGCTCATTTCCCACTAGTGGCCGGGTGCCCAGACAACACTGACTCAATGAAAGTGTTGCACTTCAGTCTTGGAGACATGTGGCATTGCAGTATATTCAAACACACAAACTTCATCCATCAACTGGCTCCTAGTGAGCGCTCTCTCATATGTTCAGTTATGTCTTTACATGAAGTATTCAGATGGATTAATTTCAAATTTTGCTGTTGTGTAGCTGAGTGACATTAAAAATGTAACCAAACAAACAGGAATCTTTATGTGACTATTTAAGTTTGTTCAAGATTTGAAATCTGCCTAACTGGCAGATCAGGTTTTGCCCATTGTGTCTGCTGAGGCCTCACCCAAGTTTGTCTTGGTATGTCTGCACAATGATGTAAGGATGAGTCATGATTTCTTAGTAGGCCAGTCTCAGCCTTCAAACTTTTGAGTATACATGGAAAATAATGAAAATCAGTTGGGAAAATCACAAAATTAAAGCATGCAATTTATATTGCATGTTCCTTGTATGTTAAACGGGATTGTCAGCTACGTCCAAATACATTCGAGCCATTAAGTCGGTAGCCTACGTATAGGGATTACACGAAATATAAAATAAAATAATCTCGATTAAATGGTAAGTGATACAAAAGCCATGTTGTGGCTGTGGAATGCATAACTTTGCAGACTCGGGTGTATTTGCATGCTGAAACAGAATAGCTATATTATTAACATTTTTGTAGTCCGTTTGTATACAATAATTTTAAGAAATTGGAAAAACATTAAATCTTTCCATGCGAATCGAACAACTAGTGAACAACTCTTTCGAACAGTTCGTTTCAATGAACCGGTTCCAAAAAACTGATTCTGTTACGTCATGCATAATTATGATAATACTTCCCCAGTGTGCCATATATATATATATATATATATATATATATATATATATATATATATATATATATATATATATATATATATATATAAAACATGTGCTTATAAAGTCAAATCCTCGGTTCAGATGCTTTTACTTGACTCGAGAATCGCTCAGAGAGTCAAAGTCAAACCAGTTCATTTCGAATTGTTCTGGGGAGCGTTTCCCAAAACCATAGTTGCTAACTAAGTTAGCAGGTTTGTTGGTTGCAATACAATTTTCTATTGCCAACCAATTAAGCTGCTAACAGGTTAGCAACTATGCTTTTGGGAAACGCACCCCAGACATAGATCGGTTGTGTGAATCGGTTCAGCCTGATTAATTCAAAAGATCCGACTGTAAAGAACGATCGTTCACAAATTGGACGTCGCTAATCGGGTATCTGCATGCTATGCTAATACATAAGCGAACTGATACAGACATTATGGTCATTATAACGTAGTTCAAACAGTATTTATAGTAACATGATTTTATAGGAATTGTAATCAGGCGCTAAAGAGAGTACCTATTAAAAGACCTGCACCAAACCGACAGCCAATCAAATACGAGAAATTTCGTGAACTCTTGCGCGGACTTACGGCACTTCCTCTTTCAAGCCAACCTCACCAAGATGGCACCGGTATGTGTCGATCGGAGACCGCTTTTTATGTTAAATGCATTTTATTTTTTGCTTTGTGTAATCAAAAGATCAGATATGATATATTTGAAAATAATATGTCACCCAGAGTTAGTTTTTGCTTATGAGATAATATTTTAATTCATTATTTTGACGTACACTTGGCAGACACGTGGACGAGCATTTTAGCATGACATGAATTCAAACATTACTGTAATTCTGTCACAATCAAATACAATTGTGCAGACCACAACTGAGTTTATAAAGCAAATATTAACATTAAGTTCAACTTAATTTATAAAACATATACATATGTTTCTTTAGAAAAGGCAGACCGTTGTGAAAAGGAATAAAAAGGGTGCTTGCTGGAAGTTCACCCTGGACTGTACTCATCCTGTGGAGGATGGGATTCTCGACTCTGCCAACTTTGTAAGTAAATTAAACACGACTTATGTGGTTGTCAGGGTTCTTATGGGCATGGAAGTGTGATATTTTTATACTCAATGTTTTTTTTTGGCTAGATGATCAAATGTTTGAAATGTACAGATCTAACAGAAAAAAGTCAATTACATTTGTTTAAAATCTATTAATTTCTGATCTGAATATCCTTTAATCTTGCATACTTAAATTAAAATATTATAAATATCATAATTTGTGTGCAGGTAGTTGCATCACTAATGGCGTGTCATAACTAGGGTTCCCTTCCCTAGTTAAATGCCTAGGGTTCTCTTCCCTAGTGGTCATGCTGTTTTATTACTAACAGGAAACATTTCTAAAAGAGAAGGTGAAGGTTAATGGCAAAACAGGCAACCTGGGAAATGTAGTGCAAATTGTGCGTCAGAAGAACAAGATCAACGTCACATCAGAGAAGCAGTTCTCTAAAAGGTGAGATTAGTTACATCAACTGATTCTGTTATTTATTATGTTTTATTTAAAAGTACAGTAGTCAACATTTGAAGTGGATCAAAACTTTTCATCAAAGTTGTCCTAAAACCTTCTTCTTAGGACAACTTAGTTCTTAGTCAATATTTGAAGTGGATCAAAAAAGTTAATCAAATTTGTCCTACTATATTATCTAGTATACTAACAACCCCATGTTCCTCAGGTATCTTAAGTACCTCACAAAGAAGTACTTGAAGAAGAACAACCTGCGAGACTGGCTGAGGGTGGTGGCGTCTGATAAGGAAAGCTATGAGCTGCGCTACTTCCAGATCAGTCAAGATGATGAAGAATCTGATGCTGATGAATGAAGCTGTCTTGAAATATGTTTGATGGGTGTATCAAGATCCTGTTTAAGCGGTCACATCTTCAAATGCAGGATTACATGTTTTGATATCTGCTTGTAAATAAAAAGATACACACAGAAATTGTCTTGTTTTTTCAGTTGTAGTAAATGCTTTATTGTAAAGGAGGAGTATGTTAAATAAGATTTAACAAGCTGGTAGTGTTTGATGAAGGTAGAGTGAATATATTGCAATGATGATTAAACAATAGTAGTAGTAACAATGCCTTAAGTGTATTTGAATGAATGAAGAGATAGGACAACAAAATTAGAAGTTAAAGACTACAGAGCACCTTGATGTTTTCATATTTAATAGCATCAGTAAATGGTGAAACAACCAACGGTTAAATCTTTAGGAATAGGATTACAGGCCATTTTCAACTGTGATTGATTTAACTATAGGTAGATGAAAGATGTAAATCAATATATATACAAGAATGTATCAAAAAGCATTTTGGTTATATGTTTTGAGTTGTGTGCTGCATTAAAAAATATTTTAAATATGATTTCTCATTTGACCTCTTTAAATGTTACAAAATTAAATATTAATTTTACATAATACATGGACAGCAAAAGTACTCTGTGACAAAAATATTAACAAAATGCCACAGCTATCACTTGCAGCGATATTGATCTTAGTTGGCAGTTAAACTTGTCAACTTCTAAAGCTCACATTGATAGCATTAAGTTTTATCTTGAACATATTCTTCACCCAAGGTCAAAGGTTAGTGAAAATCTTATCAATAGACAGAGGTAGACCAATAGAAAGGTCTTGAATTAAATGTATTTGCACTGATATCAGCGACTTTACTATAAAGACCTCCAATGTGAAAGGCAGCCTGATTTTGAGCCTTCAGCCAGGATGTTATCCACCGCTGTGCACAGAGAAGAGCCTGAAGAGGTGCCATGCACCAGCACAGGGAGGAAACGTATCAGAGAGCGATTTCGGGCTACTTTGGCAGGGCTGCTGGAGTTGGAAGTCCTGAGAGTCAGACATAAAGCAATGGTGGAGACGGCCCTGGGAAAACCTGAAGCCGATCCAGAAGATTCAACTTCAACAAATAATCAGCATTATTACTGGGTGGATAAAGACTCTTTCCAACTAAAGCTCAGGCGCAGTTTTTCGGAGGAGGCCGTTCATGAGGCTAGAAAATCCAGAGGAATTGGGTCATGTTCCAGTCATTCATCTGAGGACCTGCTTCATCATCAGTGCCTGACGGAAAGCAGCTGGCATCACCAAGAACTTCACTCGCACATGGAAAGTCGGTCAAGAGCAAGCTCGGGTTTTTGCGACAGCAACTTTGGGGATGTTTTTACCCCTTCTGACAGTGATGATACTGTCAGTTCCCTCTCCGCATCTTTGGCCTCCTTAAAATACAGCTCTTTTGGAGATAGAGAATGTTTCACAGATGAGAAACCTCTGAGACGCCGACCCATTTTATTGCAAGAGCATAGAGGAGTTCAATCCCATTTTTCCGATGAGGCGATTCCCGAGGATGGTTTCCGATCTGTGGCGGATCTGTATCCAGACTCGCACTGGCCAGATGTTTCAGACATACTTCAGCCCAAAGTGGTCCTGCAACCCACTTACCGTTCAGACCTTCCAGGTCACCAGGGCATGGAAGTGTATCGCTATCCCAGTCCACTGCATGCCGTGGCCCTGCAAAGTCCACTATATGCACCACACAGCCCTCAAAATAACAGGAAAAAAAGTGGAAGACATTTTTCTGGAAGCTCTACAAGCTCCTCGCTGAGGCCAGGCTTGGCTCGTCCCTGGAAGGTTTCAGAACATTCATGTTGCCTGGCAAAATCCACCTATTTATCACCCAGCCTACTCAAGAAACACACCAATTCTTTGAGCAGGAACACGCACTTTGAGAAGCACAAACGTGAGGAGATCATTTTGAAACGGGCCCGAGTTTCGCCAAAAGATGGAGGGATGCCTTCACGGCCAAAGAAAGGCATGCACCGCACCAGCTCCTTACACAAAATCAAACCTTCCTTCTATTCTTTTCAGTCCACATAAACAGAGACGATGCGAGTTGTAAATAGCACAGCAAACAAACTTTGAAAAGGCATGTAAATTTATAAAACCTTACAATGAGACGGATAGCTGCTTGGACCAATCTGATCATGTGCAACCAAGCAGTGTTGATGGAGTCTTTTCACTGAAACTAATATGCAATGTTGTGATAAAGGGCTGCAAATTAAAGACATGATGTATGCAATGAGAAAACTAATTTATCTGTTAGATGGTTCAATGTGATTAAACAGTGCATGAAAAAACCTCAGCAGTCTTTTCCTCTGTGATTCAATCACATTGTTATGTGGCATGTATGTAATCATCAGTTTTCTTTGTGAGAAAGCTTAGAATGTTGAAATTATGTCAGAACGAAATTGCAAAATATACGAAAACTTCATTGTTTAATAAGCTTAGCTACAAGAAGGTACATGTATCCTAATAAAATCGCTTAACTATTGTTTACAAAACACTTTTTGTATTTTTTTAAGGTTAAATCTTAGAGTCGGAATAAACAAAAGTCTTAAAAGTACGTTTTTTGCATGCAAGTATACATAGATATACAACAGGTATCTTAAACATTTCATTTAGGGGGTCAACAAACTCCCCCCAAATTCGCACCCTACTTTACAGTGTATGCTCAGGATTCGTCTCGTTGCAAAGCCACTTACTCGTTCACATTTTCATTTAACATATCTGTTTATATCCACCAGATGTCATCAGAGATCTATTGGGTTTGTCTAAATGTGAATTTACCTGTAAAGCTGTGCTCATGTTAAAAAAAAAACGTTTAAACATTTGCTTTTTGTTTCCTTTCAAAGTTAAATAAACTCTGACAAGTTTGTTTCAGTGTCAACAATAATCATTTCCCCAAAGTATTGTTCCACTGACCTGGCCTAGTGGGCAAAGATTCAGGTTTGTTCTAAAGAAATGCCAGGCAAGAGCCATTCTTCAGAAGTTTTTCTAAGGGGGGGGAAATCCATTCTCTAAAAATTTTTATCTCTGTGATCCTGCAGTTTTCACAGAAATTGTGGAATAACAGATACTGCTGTGTGTCAACAAGTCAGAGCGCAGAAGCTATTAAAATGTGTCTGAATTCACATCTGACAAGGTTTTGATGTGAGAGTGAAGGCCATGTAAAGGAAATATTTGAAAGAAAATACTGCACAGCTGCACTTTTGGGGGGAGTCAAGTATGTTCTAACTCAATGATTTTGTATTGTGATATGTTTATGTCTCATGACAAAATAGCTAAATTAATAAAAAGAAGGAAAGAAAATAAGGTCACTGTAACTGTATTTGATAGTGTAATTTCTTTTTTTAATATGTATTTTCTTCACAGATACATTCGTACCAAAGTCATGTGTGTGAAGAAATGTGTTTTTTTCATTCTTATCAGGTGGAATATGTTCTTTGACATCCCATTACTGTGGTAGGCTACCACAATAGTGCATTTGGTATGCATTTTGGTTATGATGTAGTTAGTTGAGCAGTAGTTATAGCAACGATGACTCATAAGACCTCTTTAAACATTCCTTGCACCCATTTCACAGTTTGCTCTTTAATGCAAGTTGATTTAGTTTGCAAATTGAAGAGATGAGTCTAGCAGAAGGATAAGGCCAGAAGGCTTGAAGGCATAGTTCACCCAAAAAACTAAAAAAAGATATAAATAGAACATTCTGTCATCATTTACTCACCCTCAAGTTGTTCCAAACCTGTATGATTTTTTTCTTCTTCTGCTGAACACAAAATAAGATATTTTCAAGAATATGAGTAACCAAAGTTGATCGGACTACTATGGAAGTCAATTAACATCAAGTGACATGGCATCTGACGCAATGGCACATCCGGTGGCACTTCCAGTCTTCATTGGCATGTGTCAGTGAATAGTGACATGTGTCAGTGGCATGTGTCAGTGGATAGTGTGCTTACTACCGAGTGTGCTTACTACCTAGAGTGCAATTGTGCTTACTACCTAGTTTGCTTTCTACCTAGTGTTCAAGTGTGCTTACTACCTAGTGTGCTTACTACCTAGTGCTTATTACCGAGCGTGCTTTCTACCTAGTGTGCAAGTGTGCTTACTACCTAGTTTGCTTACTACCTAGTCTGCAAGTGTGCTTACTACCTAGTGTGCAGGTCTACCTAGTGTGCTTACTACCTAGTGTGCAAGTGTCTGCAAGTGTGCTTACTACCTAGTCTGCAAGTCTGCCTACTACCTAGTATGCTTACTACGTAGTCTGCAAGTCTGCTTACTACCTAGTGTGCAAGTCTGCTTACTACCTAGTATGCTTACTACGTAGTCTGCAAGTCTGCTTACTACCTAGTATGCTTACTACCTAGTGTGCAAGTGTCTGCAAGTGTGCTTACTACCTAGTCTGCTTACTACCTAGTCTGCAAGTCTGCTTACTACCTAGTGTGCAAGTCTGCTTACTACCTAGTCTGCTTACTACCTAGTCTGCAAGTCTGCTTACTACCTAGTATGCTTACTACCTAGTCTGCAAGTGTATTTACTACCTAGTGTGCAGGTCTACCTAGTATGCTTACTACCTAGTGTGCAAGTGTCTACAAGTCTGCTTACTACCTAGTCTGCAAGTCTGCCTACTACCTAGTATGCTTACTACGTAGTCTGCAAGTCTGCTTACTACCTAGTGTGCAAGTCTGCTTACTACCTAGTATGCTTACTAAGTAGTCTGCAAGTCTGCTTACTACCTAGTGTGCTTACTACCTAGTCTGCAAGTCTGCTTACTACCTAGTATGCTTACTACCTAGTGTGCAAGTGTCTGCAAGTGTGCTTACTACCTAGTCTGCTTACTACCTAGTCTGCAAGTGTGCCTACTACCTAGTGTGCAAGTCTGCTTACTACCTAGTCTGCAAGTGTGCTTACTACCTAGTCTGCTTACTACCTAGTCTGCAAGTGTGCATACTACCTAGTCTGCAAGTCTGCTTACTACCTAGTCTGCAAGTCTGCCTACTACCTAGTCTGCAAGTCTGCTTACTACCTAGTGTGCTTACTACCTAGTCTGCAAGTGTGCTTACTACCTAGTCTGCAAGTGTATTTACTACCTAGTGTGCAGGTCTACCTAGTGTGCTTACTACCTAGTGTGCAAGTGTGCTTACTACCTAGTCTGCAAGTGTATTTACTACCTAGTGTGCAGGTCTACCTAGTGTGCTTACTACCTAGTGTGCAAGTGTGCTTACTACCTAGTGTGCAAGTCTACCTAGTGTGCAAGTATAAGCAAAGAACGAAAGGAGTAGTTAAAACAATGGCTTTTTTAAATAATAGATAGATGCATTACCATACTTCAAGTAAGTAAAAGTTCACAATTTGACATTTATAAAAATCAAGTGATTGATCATGTCTAAATATTTATTTAAATGCAAAACTTAAAAATAAGTAATCGGTTAGGACCTGTAGCAACTAGACTAGATACATCAATAGCCATACAGGCACCTAGGGCCAGTTGCACCAGCCCATTTACCTAGTCTTACCCATAACATTTATGATTAGCTATTATATTTAATGGAAACTTATTTTTACTGTTAGCTACGTGAGGCAAAATATGTCAGAATGAAGGATAAACTGAAATTCACGGAATTTCAACAACTTCTGCTCCTGTATTTGAAGGATAACTGAAGGTAAACGTCATATTATGCGACTACGCATTACTTTACGGAGACCTTACGAGCTACTAGCTACGTTCTGCCTTAAGAACAAATGGTGCAACCGAATAAAGTACAGAGTTAGTTACAAACTAGCTAGTAGTTACTAAGCCACTAGTGAGGACTTTACGTTCCAATTTAAGAAAGAACTTACGAACGGCTGGTGCAACCCTACCCTAGTGAGTAAACCATGGCATTACAAATGAAAATTATTTTTCTGGACAAAATATTTGCAGCTTTGCATTGGAATCTATAAACCTTTTCTCTATTTAACCTTAAATGCTGCACTAATTGTAATATAAATAAAAAGTATACAAGAAATATTTTATCTAGTGTGCGAGTGTGCTTACTACCTAGTGCTTACTATCTAGTGTGCTTACTACTTAGTTTTCTTACTACCTAGTGTGCTTACTACCTAGTGTGCTTACTACCTAGTGTGCAAGTGTGCTTACTACCTAGTGTGCTTATTACCTAGTGTGCAAGTGTAAGAAGAACAAAATGAGGTTCAACAAATATGTAAGTTAAAACAATGGCTTTTTTAATAATAGATAGATGCATTAACATACTTCAAGTAAGTAAAACTTCACAATTTAACATTTATAAAAATCAAGTGATTGATCATGTCTAAATATTTATTCAAATGCAAAACTTCGGTTAGGTTAGTAATTGGTTAGGACCTGTAGCTAGGAGCAACTAGGTTAGTATTAGATCTATTAGATTATTCATATTCTTGGATTTTCGTAAAGCTTTTGATACTGTGGAACATAGTTTTTTTTGTTCTCTAAAAGGCTTTTGGGTTTGGTGTTTTTTTTTTTTTTTTTTTTTTTTGTGCAGGGTTGTCCCATATCTCCTTATCTATTCCTGCTTGTAACCCAATCATTATCAATGTATGTTAAAAAAAGTAATCTTAAGGGTATCTCAATTGCAGACATTCATTCATTCACACATTCATGATGCAACATCACATTCAGATCTTGGTTAAATGTTACATAGCAAATAACACATGCTATTATAAGTATCAGAGAGACTATCATTACATACTTACATATATGTAATCGAACAACATATGAGGTCTTTAATGTTTTGCAGCTCATCCTCAACCTAAACACAGGCTCTACTCTTCACCACAGTGGTAACCCTACAAAACTAACGTAACAGAACCCCCCTGAATCCCAACATAACACAACATTAAACATTAAAAGTGCCCTAGATTCAAAAATTGAATTTATCTTGGCATAGTTAAATAACAAGAGTTCAGTTCGTGGAAATGACATACAGTGAGTCTCAAACTCCATTGTTTCCTCCTTCTTATATAAATCTCATTTGTTTAAAAGACCTCTGAAGAACAGGCGAATCTCAACATAACACTGTTACATAATTGCATATATTTGCATATGCCAGGCCATGTTCATCAAAATAAACACTGTACTTACGCGATTAGACATGCTGCATGACGAACACTTTGTAAAGATCCATTTTGAGGGTTATATTAGCTGTTTGAACTTTTTTTATGTTGTTTAAGGCAAGCGCGAGCAGTTAAAAAAAATGAATAAAAAAAAACTATGGGATATTTTGAGCTGAAACTTCACAGACACATTCATGGTCTGACGCAAAGCGTGCTGGAAATCTGCTGCAGCTCAACTCAATCATATTAAGTTCAGCTTACTACAATGAAATTTTGAGTTCATGCAACTTTTTTCTATTAAGTACAATGAACTTTCATTATTATTTGAGTGAAACAGACTCATTTAATTCTGGACTGATACTGTGATTTCAACACATTTTTGTCAGTGAACCAAAAGAGTTACATATAGTCAACATGCATTTAATGGAATTTCATTGCATTTATGACTGGTGACAAATCTTATGCTTAGAAACTAAGTTTGACATGAATTTGCATGGGAAATATGGTGTCACTGAGAGCTGCGACCGTTGCAAACGCTGCATTCTGGCATTCAGTCACCATGGCGATACTTTTGTTTCCCGTGAAACCTGAGATCGACTTGAGCCTCAGCCATCGAAGTTGAGTGGCAGACCAATTAAAAATGAATTAAATGCAACAGACATTCAATACTACAATAATAATGAAACTGATGGCATTGTGTCTTTTCAGAACGCATGTCTTTTTGGGAATGCTATTCAGTCTGCCAACAGCTGAATTTGTCAGTGCTCTTATTTACTTCTCAGACAATAATGAATGTGCTGCAACAAGTTTATTTGTTTAACTGTATATTATACAGTACATTATCTGATTTTGTGGGTCAGTATGATGTCCAGTAATGTTTCTAAGCCTTACAGGAGAAACAATTCTTATTTTGTGAATCATCACATAGCCTGTGGAAAAGACCCACATTGGAATGTATCTTATATTTATCTTTATATCATCAATCTCATCAGGGAAATGTAAAGTGTGTACCCCACATTGACCTAACAGGATATGACAATCTAAAAGAGTCCGGGGAGCTCCATCATAGGCAGCTGTTGAATGGCGGACACATCTTTTAATAATGAACTCTCCTCTGATCACACAGAGAAGAGCCTAAATAATTCACAATGTCTCCACATTATGTCCCTGGCTGTCTCTACAAGCTTCGCCTGGATTCTTCCTGTACCGCTGCATGGACATAATGGAGCATACAGTGTAAAACCCCACCGGTGAGTTTTTGCTCCTTTTCTGCCAAAGAAAAAATGTTTTTGATTTGAAACTGGACACCTGTATTTCTGTTTCACAGAGCAAGAGAACTCTAGAGATATTTGTTTTAGAGTGGACGGAGTAGTTGCAGGCTTTACTTTGGCTCGGATTGGAGAGAATTTTATTGGCTATGTCTGTTTAAGAGCAATTCATTTATGGCTCAGCTCAGTATTGCACTTTCAGCTCTCCCTTGACAATCCACAGAAGATTCATCAATATTATATATGGAAAGGTTACAGGTTGCACAACTTAAATAACTTATTAGATCCAAATTAGATCATGCATACTCTAGATATTTTGGATTAAGAGAAACAGCAAGAGGGAAATAATAAATCTGAGGATTATTTTAGACGTAAATGCTAATGTTAAATCTGTACTTTAAGTGCATCATCCCAGATTTAGTTCCAATAAACTGAGGCTAAGTGAACAGTACTTTACTATTATTAGGAGCATCATTGCATGTTGTCACAATAGCTGTACGACAATGGAACTGACCAAGGTGCTGAAAAAAAAACGGCCAGGATAAACAAATTTAATTTCAGTGCTTATATAAGGCATAAATTCAACTCAAATGCTTAATGTGCATTTACATGTTTTATACACAATTTGAGCCTTTACAAGCTTTAAATAATTCAAAGATTTAAAGGGATAGTTCACCCAGAAATGAAAATTCATTCTTTTCAGTAAATTCATCATTTACTCCCCCTCATGTAGATCAAGATCTGCTGGGTTCTTCCAAAAAAAATTCCTTTGTGTACAGCAAATTTATACAGGTTTGGAACAACTTGAGGATGAGTAAATGATCACAGAATTTTAATTTTTGGGTGAACTATCCCTTAAAGTTTCAAAATCTCTCAGGAATTACATTTGACATTGTTTAGAATGTAAAATCTAGCTGACATCCATCGGCACCATCAACATTTGCATATCGAGTTACAATTGGTCTGCTTTCTTGCGTTTATTTGCATACTGCATTATCATTGATTACTTTGTTCTAACGTAGGCCTGTATTTAATCATCCATAGCTGCTTTAATAGTGTTATATGTATGTTTATGTTTTTTTTCCACAGAGGTTAAGTGAGCTGCTTTCACAAACCCAGTAAAATGCCGTAAAATCGCCTGATTGAAAAGCAATGTGCAGCTTTAATCTTTAGTCTTTTTAGGCTTCTATTTACACAACAGCTCAATATGCGATTCATGAAGTGCTTTACTATCTCTTCAATTTGACACTTTCAAGTTCACTTCGACCCCCTTACCCCCCTCGTTGAAGTCGCTACCTAATTGCTGAATCTTACAGCTTTGATATCAGTATTGTTTCTGTTATAGGGAACAGTGTTTAGCTGAAGCTTTGTGTAATTGTGACTACACTGATGTCTTGCTTCTCTCCTTATGTATAATGCCATTCATCTCACCTCTTCCTCATAATCTATTTAAATCCTTTGCTCTGATGACATCAGTTCCAAATGTAATCACAGATCCCTTTCAAGACTTTGTGAATCATTTCCACACAAAGAAAAAATGAGATCCAGCCTTTATCTTTTATATTTGTCTATATGCTGTGGACATATTAGGTATATATTGCTTTGAATGTTTACAATATTTTAGCTTGTGTTCAGAAATGTTGATTGGGTAGGTCATATCTGTCTTTTATGACCTGGCATTCATTCTATTTTATATCTTATATTCAATTTCCAGTTATTGACTCAGTTCCGGAAGGTGAAACAGAAACAGGAAAGTGAATAGGTTACTCAGACCACAATATAATTATAACGTCTATTATTATATGGCACTATTACGGAGACTCCTGAGGGTGTTTTACGTCTGGTCTCTCACTTTCATTCTCGCTCTATCAAACTTCACAGATAATGTGGATATAACTTCCCTCTATATATATCTGACATCATCTGGTAAATCACTGTCAGCTGTGCGTCAGTTCGCCGTGTGTTTTGATAGCAGCTGAGATATTGTCAGGTTGTATGAAACAGAGCCTGCAGGCTCTGACAGAGCAGTGGGACTGGTAATTACCAACAGGCAGATCCAGCAGATCTTGGGTCCGTGATGGCAACTGTAGCTTGTCTCAGTGAGCGGCAGGCCTGCATTAGATTGAAAGAAACAAGATAGCACTGTGTGGTGATGCTATCAGTGCAGGGAAAACAAAAGAAGCCTTGAGGAACATGGTGGATAGAAGCAGATGGTGAGACTAACATCACATTTGACGGTTCATGAATGGGCTTCATGCAGATAGACTACAGAAAGTAGTACGGTGAAATGATGACAGTAATGGAAATGTTAGGGAAGAAACATTAGGAGAAACTGTAGTTATGGAAAAATGCATTCAAAACTCATGACAAATTAGTAAATCCACATTTTTATATTATGCTAATCTCTAAAATGTTATTGGGAACAAGGATTTCCAAAGCAGTGGGATATTTGAGGCTCATCTTAAATATTGTTTAACACTACATTGATATTATTATTGTTTCATTTTGTTTTATTAAGACTGTTGGGAATTTATTAGGCTGTATTAATCATGTTTATTATATATTTCCCGTTAGTAATATTCTTTAGTTATTTAGTACACACACACACACACACACACACACACATCTATTGTATAACCTTATGTAGCTCCGCCCCTTTTCAGCTTTCCACAGCGGTCTTACGTATTTATGAATGAACTGTTTGTTTTAAAATCTTCCCGGTCTATTTACATTTGTTAAGACATCTGCTGTAAACATTACAATGTTCATGATAACTTTTGTTAACACTACAATAAGTAGGCTAAATCCAGTTCACCAGCTAATTATTTTTTGACAGCGATGCCATAGAAGTTCAAAGACAAATTTCTAAAGATGACTGCACACACGTTTTTCTGACGCATAAGGTTGGGGTAAAGCATTACAAGTAACCCAATTTACGTAATCAGATTATATTATATTTTCAAGTAACTAGGTAAGTAATGCATTACTTTTAAATTTACAATAAAATATCTGAGTTACTTTTTCTAATAAGTAACGCAAGTTACTTAATTTTACCATTTATTGACTGACAGCTCTCCTGTCCCCATGTTTACATTTGCCAAAAATAGAACTTTTTTGTTGTTATAAAAACAAGCAGCCCAGCCCAAATGAGAAAAAGTAACACAAAAGTAATGAAACACATTACTTTCCATAAAAAATAACTAACGCAATCAGTTAATTTTTTTAGGGAGTAACACAATATTTTAATACATTACTTTTAAAAGTAACTTTTCCCAACATTGTATAGCCTATATATATATATATAGACTTATATGAAGATGCAAAAGCCTCTAAGTGTCATCTGAAATTTTCTTCTAATTAAGCATTTTTATCAAGCTTGTATGTGTAGGTTCAGTAATTCCACTTTAATGGCAATTAATAGGCCTTTCCATTGCCATTAAAGTGAGATAACTGAAAATAAACATACAAGCTTGATAAAAATGCTCATTTTAGAAGAAAATTTCAGATGGCACTTAGAGGCTTTTGCATCTGAAGTCTTCATATATATATATATATATATATATATATATATATATATATATATATATAGTACAGTACAATATCATTTAATTTAGGAAGAATTATATATCTCTATAATATTAGCTGGCAACATTTTAAACAATTGTTTACACTTTTTACATGCTTGTCTGTTACAGTAACAGTGAAATGTCAATGTTATATCAATGTTTATATCCTAAAGCACCAATTTTATTCTATTTACAGACTTCTGCACTGTTTCTCCTGGCTGAAATATGACATTCTGCTCACATTGTTCTCTCTATTAGTATATCAATGTCCACTGGAAATCTGATCCTCTCCATATGCTAATCTGCAAGTTTAATGAGATGTGCCACCATAGCAACATTTCACCCAAATGAATGCAGGGACACTTTCTATTGTTCGACTACTGAACATGTTTCTCTGCCATATTAAACCCAACATGATGTCACTGTGTTTTCTTAGTTTCATTATCCATGAATAATATGTGATTTGCATGCTTTCCTTTTTTGTAGGAAGTCATTGCTGATTCAATATAGAGCACTATGTTGAGTGATCAGCTCATGGATCCTCTCTGAGACTGTGCGAGAGAGAGAGAGAGAGGGAGAGAGAGAGAGAAGGGAGCAAAGAATAAAGCAGGAGACAGTCATACAAGACAAGTTTAGAGGAAACACCTGGAACGAGAGATTTGGGAGGTGACACTGTCACATAAGAGAGGACAAACCTCACCCTTCTTTCATCCGAGGCTTCCTGTTGTGAAGGATGAGTGCTGTCTTTGCTAAACTGGATCCCAGGAGAATTGAGTGGGAGTCGTCCTGGTATGGACTCCACTCACGAATCCTGCGCACTAAACCTGTGGACTCCATGCAGGAGGGCCCAGATGACCTGCATGGCACCAGACTTGCCCGTGTGCTCACTACAGTGGATTTGGTGTCACTCGGGGTGGGCAGCTGCGTGGGCACTGGCATGTATGTGGTTGCTGGGCTTGTTGCTAAGGAAATGGCAGGACCTGGAGTGATCTTGTCCTTCATCATTGCAGCTTTGGCATCCATTCTGTCAGGTGAGATTTTATGGCTAGCAATTTATGCAGTTTAGAGTGTCAAAAAATCACTGCTGGTGCTCTAATATAAATAGGCCTCTCATCTTTCCAGTCGACTTTACAATTGCATATTTCATGTTTTTTCATATGTGCCCTGGAGGCTGTGAGATGACCCCACCTCTGTCTGTAATTATGGGCAGCTGTGCTGAGGTTTTCATTGCTTTATTTAGATCAAATTCTTTAAATTTAAGTCTAAAGTTCAAGTGTTTTATTTTAAAAAATTGATTTAACCAGTTAACCAGACACATCAAGACCCAGTTCTAGACCAGATCCTAACCCTAAGACTGAGACTTGTCAGTCCAAAAACCAGGTTATTCATCTGAATCAAATCCAGACCAAAGTCACGTCCGAAAAAAAAAAAAAAAAAAAAAATTCAAAAATTGTTACTTTAAGTGTATTGGTCTATAATGTACTTGTCAAACAGCTAATATCAGATTTTAACACAGGGGTCTGCTATGCTGAGTTTGGAGTGAGAGTGCCTAAGACAACAGGCTCCGCCTACACGTACAGTTATGTCACAGTGGGAGAATTTGTGGCCTTTTTCATTGGCTGGAATCTCATCTTGGAGTATCTGATTGGTACAGCGGCGGGGGCCAGTGCATTGAGCAGCATGTTCGACTCTTTAGCCAATCACACCATCAGTCGCTACATGATCAACCATCTTGGAACGTTGAATGGCTTGGGTGAGTGTCTTACATAGTAATGAGATGCTAAACAATTTACCTGTGTGGTTGATGTTCATGTTGATGTTCATCACCCAACTAATTTGTTTCTTCATGTATCTCATATCAGGTAAAGGAGAGGAATCTTATCCAGACCTACTGGCTCTGCTGATCGCTATGGTGGTGACGGTGATTGTGGGTTTAGGGGTGAAAAACTCTGTGAGCTTCAATAATGTGCTGAATGTTATTAACTTGATCGTTTGGGTCTTCATGGTGATTGCTGGACTGTTTTTCCTTTCTGGAGCCAATTGGGAGGATGGGAGGTTTCTGCCCTATGGTTGGTCAGGGGTAAGAATCTCAACTGTAGGGTAGAAAATGTTTTTCTGTATTTGTCTGTATTGAATGTGATGTTTGGCAAAATTACCTACTATAGAGATCAATATATATTGTGCACTCTGTAGGTCATGCAAGGAGCTGCAACCTGTTTCTACGCTTTCATTGGCTTTGATATTATTGCCACAACAGGAGAAGAGGCCAAGAGCCCAGACACTTCCATTCCATATGCCATAACAGCCTCTCTTGTCACCTGTCTCACGGCGTACGTCTCTGTGAGTACAGCGATTCCTCTCATATCCCCTTACTAAACTTAGGATTTTAATTCAGTCATTTTTAACAAGTTTACCAAATATGATATTGTTACTGTTATATGATATTTGTACTGTATCTAGATTGATAGATATTTGCTATATGGAATATTTAAAGGACAAACACTGTACGCGAGCATTCCAGCTCACACAATTCAATGAATCATTCAAGCACTTCAGAGCTGGACTATAATTTATTTAAGTCTTCTCACTCCAGAGGCCCAATCCTTACCCCTAGAGATGAAGATCTCTGCTCATCCTTTTTCAAATATTAATCAGAAAGTGATTTCCTTTTACCCTCCCGAGACAGATTAAATGAGTCACATGTTTTCTTACTGTACAATGGAATCGGATGAATCATCCTACAGCATCCGTCCACAGCCACCTATAAATGAGAGGACATTTCATGTATTGTTTCGACAAACTGCCAAATAATAACCATTTTACCTGTTTATATGTCTTAGGTGAGTGTGATTCTGACATTGCTGGTGCCATTTAACCTGATTGATGGAGATGCCCCACTCATGGAAATGTTTGCCGATCATGGCTTCCTGGCAGGAAAGTATATTGTAGCCATGGGTGCTGTAGCAGGACTCACTGTCAGCCTGCTGGGATCTCTGTTCCCAATGCCGAGAGTCATCTATGCCATGGCGGGAGATGGTCTGCTCTTCAGGTACATGAGTCAGGAAGTCAGTTCACTCGGCAGCCTTATTTGCAATGCCTCCGTGCAGCTACTTCAGGCATTCAAGGCCTATCCCATCCAACTCCTATCTATTTGAATGGGAAAGTAACATTTAAGTCAAATCAGCAACAAAATCTGGCAAGAACATGTATTTTCTTATGCTCCAATAACATTAAAAAATTACACATTTAATGTTGGTTTAGCTAATGTGCAGTCCTAAGTGCGAATATCAGGTTTCTATGGGAAATGGAGCTTCTAACAGCAGCTTCAGTGATGCAGTGACTTTACCAATAGAGTGCAACAGTCAGTTTCCAGAAATAAAAACTCATTTTTAACAATAACATATAAACTTTTAAAGACAGACCTGCTGTGACTTCCGAGATTGTTAATCAATGGACCCTGCTTTTGTTGAATCCATCTCCATTGTCATCGCAGACAGCAACATAATGTTGGCCCAGATCCGGGCCGGATCTGAGCCGACACTATAGCCGCTTTTCCACCATCGGGCCGAGCGGTTCTCATTGTGTAACCGTTCCATTCAGTGCCGATCCGGACCAGCTGGTACGGTAACGGTTTCATTTTCCACTCGCTACTTACCTCATCAACGTGCATGCTTTTTCTGATTTTCAATGGGTTTGGAACAATATGAGAGCGAATAAATACAATATAAATGGGGCTGATAACAGCTGTTGCCTTGGTAACGCAACGGTTTACTGATGATATGAGATATAAATAACAATGTTTTATGGAGAATGATCAAATATTTATTTTAATTGTATTATTAATGTGTGTTTACGTCACTCAAATAGAGCGCAAAGCCAGCAAAAGAGAAACTGGTAGCCAGGCAACCGTGCCGAGAAGGGTTTCTAATCGTGCCGTGCTGAACTAGGCTCAAGTGGACTCAACCGTTACCATTCTAAGACAGTGGAAAATCGGCTTATGTTGTTGTCTACCCTTTTCCACCAAGGGAGTTTGAGTGCTGGTTCAGAGCCTATAGTTTTAAATCAGATCAGTTCTTTGTCTTTCAACATCCAAAGAACCAGCTCTGAACCAGGAAAAGTGGTTCGTAAGTATCACCAAAACATTGCTGCTCTAAAGCAGCGGTCACACTAGACTTTGAATGTGCGATTTTTTTTCGAATGATGTAACGGTCGTGATATGACGTCACGGTCTACAGTGTCTTTTTTATAAACATGAATTCAACACATAACTTAAAGTCCGCGTGAACCGGAAGTTGCAAACGACTTTTCTCCAGTGCTGTGTGACGTATTTCCAAGTGAAACGGAATATTGAATAGAGGGCAGAGTTTTATTTTAGCGCTCCTCCTCCCCATCTCTCGCTCATAGCAGACTAAGGGTCGGAGGGGAGTGGTTTAAGCCGGGGACACACCTAACGATTGTAAGCCCGATTATGAATGTAATTTGATACTTACGACTGATCATGTCAGAGTCAGAGCCAGTTGCGTTCAGTCAGTTGCGTTTTAAGTGTTTACAATCCAAGCCGTCAAACTGATGTCATCTGAGAAGGGGCACCGTTGCAGAGGGGAGGAGCATTTTCAGATTTTGATTAAATATTACGAAGCCAAACAATTTTTTTGTGTGGATTGACTATCACGGATGAATTGTTCACCACAAAACTAGCAATTTGAGTTAACAAAATAAATAAGGTCAATTTTGATTTCATGTGTACTTTAAAGTAATACATTCAAAATGTAAAAATATAGAACCTACTCGACTTTACTGCAAGAATAATTCTTTTCATTCAGGCAAGAAGTCATGCCGTGACGAATCGATCTACTGGTCGCACGTTTTCACGTGATGCGAATTCGCAGGTCAGAGTTCACCAAACTTGAACTTTGGAACGCAGCGAAATGCGGAATTTTCCGCACGAGCTTGCGTTTCCGGTCTGACGCATTCGCCTGCGTGTCAATGGAACGAAAAGTGCAGTGTGACCGCACCTTTCGTGTGAAAAATTCCGCATTTCGCTGCATTCCGAAGTTCAAGTTGGGGGAATTCTGACCTGCGAATTCGCATCACGTGAAGACGTTCGACCAGTAGAAGATCGATTCGGCACGGCATGACCTCTTGGCTGAATTAAAAGAATTATATTTTTGCAGTAAAGTCGAGTAGGTTCTATATTTTTACATTTTAAATGTATTACTTTAAGTTATGCGTTAAATTCATGTTTATAAAAAAGACGCTGTAAACCGTGACGTCATATCACGACCGTTACAGCATCCGAAAAAATTCCGCACGTTCAAAGTCTAGTGTGACCGTGGCTTTAGAACCGTTTGCATCGGGGGCTGGGGGCGGGGTTACCGTGACCAACAAGATGAACAGAAACTTGTGATTGCCATTTTTTTAAATAGCAGCTAACCGAGGCAAGCTGCACAAACATATTAGATTCGCCATGTTTGAATGCCGATGTAGGTTTGCAAAGCCATGAGCATCAATACAATAGTAACGCAACGTCTGCCATTGTTGATGTGTGTTTGTGTTTGGTGCTGCCGCTCTAGCATTGCTGAGAAAGATGAAGTAATCAGTGACGTAAACCTTGCCCTCTGGTGGCTCTCTGGCCCGTGGAAAGGCTAACCGGTTCTTAGAACTCTGAACTGGCAATGCTCTGAACTAGCACCCGGTTCATGCTGTTGGAAAACGGGTATGGGATGTCAAGATATGTTTCTGCTGGGTGCCACTAGTGTCGCAGAAATGACATACTTCACCTTTAAATACACAGTCTTATACCTTTTCCAAAATCCAGATTTCCAAATTCAACATTTCAATGTGTAATCTTGTGATTCCCCTCATTGCTGGTTGGCTTGGTTAATGGCTTATAACGTTTTAAAGAAGACTTTTTGGGAAAGAGAATGGAAAATATTATTCCGGAATCAAACGTGGGAAGATACTAATGCACTCTATTGGCAATTGCCTGTTTTATTTAGAAGATGCAACTTCTTTTACTAGAGCCGCCATATTGCATGTTACAGTTTCTCCCACTAACACTATCTTGGGTAATATAAAGTCTTTAATATGTGTGCAGCTTTCTCTTCTTTTTGTTATGCTCATATGCTTATTTTTACAGGCATTTCATCCCAAGTTTGCTTGTGTGTATGCCAGGTTCCTGTCCTTTGTGAGTCCCCACACAGAGACCCCTGTGGTGGCCTGTGCTGTATCGGGGTCTCTGGCTGCTTTGTTGGCTCTCCTGGTGAGTCTGAGAGACCTGATCGAGATGATGTCCATCGGCACGCTGCTGGCCTACACGCTGGTGTCGGTGTGTGTGCTTCTACTGCGATATCAGCCCGATAGAGACGGCTTCACAAGTTTCCTCACAGAGGAGGAAGAGGAGGAACGGAAGAGGAAAGAGGAAATGATGGCGGCTAGTGAGAAGTACATGAACTCACCTTGTGGAGAAGGGTATGCCGACAACCCCTGTGGGGCCAAGAACCTTCCCTCCAAAGGAGACGACGAAACGCTGATTGAAAAGTCGGATTCTGGGGGCTACCAGTCGGACAGTTCTGGCTTCGGCGTTGGAGAGAATGGCATCGAGGCAGACGACTCTGATAGTCTTTTGAAACGCCTATTGGGGTCTCAGTATTACACTATGCGGATGCGTTTAGGCCTGCCGAACGTGGGCGATAAGCCCACTCCTGCAACAGGACGTACTGTTACTTCCTGCGTCCTCCTTTTCTTCATCTTGACCTTCTTTCTATGGACGCTCGTCATCTACGGCTTCGAACGGGTTTCAGGAGGAGCCCGCTGGGCAATAATGCCTTTTATAATGACTATAATTATCCTCATGGTTGCTTTGGTTGTTGTTATTCTTCGGCAACCTGAGAACCCTAAAAAGCTGCCTTACATGGCACCCTGTGTGCCCTTTGTGCCTATAGCTGCCATGCTGGTGAACATTTACCTCATGCTCAAACTATCCAGCATCACCTGGGTGCGCTTTGTGGTGTGGTGCTCACTAGGTAGGCCAGGTCTTCTCTTTATATACTCCATATATTCCCAATCATCTGTAAAGGCCAATTCAAACCAAGAACGATGATTATAAAGACAACTATAACTATATTAGCATCCATACCAACATATGATAACATTCTGTTTATAATAAGCAGATGCTGAAGATATCTCATCTGCCACTTTAAATGATTAAACTCTTTAAGTCAAATGGATTCTGATTGGCTGTCAGTGTTTTTATTGTTCATCATCTGGAAGAAAATTGATTCCAACAATATCACTCCTCTGTGTCATTATTGTTACCAACAGGGCTTGACATTAACTGTTTTGTTCACCAGCCACTGTGGCAAGTGGTTTTACAAAGTTATTAGCCGCTCATTTTCACTGGCCACAATTTTGACATCCATACCATGGGGAAAAACTTCCATATAAATATTTGTAATATTATCTCATATTTTGGCAGCAGGTATATTAGGCTGCTGTCACTTTAAGACCCGACGCACGGATCCATTATACTGTTTCTTTCTCAACTGTTTACGTTCACTTAAAGGGATCCGTTTTTTCATATTAAACTATGTTATTCCCTTAACTAAGACGAGTTGATACATACCTCTCTCGTCTCAGTGCGTGCACTAAATCTGCTCCCTCTCCTGTAAAAGTCACGTTGGTTCTATTGACGGAAATGAGAGGGAGGAGGAGAGGGAGGGAGCGGGGGGGCCGGTGAGAGGACTTTTCACGAGTGAAGATATTACTGCGCCAAGTCAAAGTGCTCCCGAGTATTCCGCCATACAATATAGTTATCCATTTTACACGCTTAGAAAAGCGCAACGTTTTGTTTTGTGTCACCGTCCTAGGTCAAGTTACACTACTCGAGTAACTGTATTTAAATAGGGAAAACGTGGAGGTGTTCGGTAGCTTCTCTGCTTGGCCTCTATTGAATGAACTGGGCTAAGCTAAGTGCTAACAAAGTTTCGCCGCAAGACAGAGCGATTTAGTGCACGCACTGAGACGAGAGAGGTATGTATCAACTCGTCTTAGTTAAGGGAATAACAGTTTAATATGAAAAAACGGTGGAGTATCCCTTTAACTGACCATGTTTACATGAGTGCTCGCCAAGACCGGCATTTTGACATTATTTTGTGTGTATTTGACTCTTTAAGTGCAGTAAACGGTGAAAAAGAACTCAATTTAGCACTAAGAGACAGCTTTATGTGTGCGCACTTCGGGTGTGAACACAAAATCTGCGAGAATGAGTAAAATTATGCACAATACGTGCAATCCCACGCCAAAATTCAAGCAAATGAAATGAGTGAGAGGAGACGGGTTTGTGTTAACTTACTGTCGGAATGATGAGCAAGAAAGCGCAGCTGGTATCATGTATCTATTCTGTGGAAAATGATTATTGGAAGTGTTTCAGATATATTTTAGTATTGATATGTATCAAAAAATCGATATTTTTGACAACTGCATTGCACTTAGCTTATTATTTCAGATGCCTTTTTAAAAGACTATAATGAAAAATGTATATATTATATATAAAATTCAACTCACCAAAGTGGCTAGTAGAAGTGACTGCGTTGGCAGGTGTTGATGTCAAGCCCTGGTTACAGCTATGATGTGGACTTCCCTATTATCATATAATCAAAACAATTATTAAATGTATAATTCTAGTTCCTTGGTGTGAACAGGCCTTACCTGACCCTATCTCTTCGCCCTACAGGTGTGCTGATCTATTTTAGCTATGGGATGTGGAACAGCTCCCTGGAACTCAGCGCTAGAGAGGAAGCAGCTCACGCCAGCTCCTACCAGAGGTACGACACGGAGGTTGACGACAGCTTCAATGTTGATGAAGACCTCCCTCCTCAGGAGGACGAAGAGGAGGGACAGTACCAGGGCTGGGCGGCTGAGGAACGTGGCTATCAGTACCAGCAGCAGTATGATGAACAGAGACCATCCAACAGTCACAATTACAAAAGTAAAGGCAGGACCAATAAAGGCTTTGAGGAGCTGGTCAATGAAGAATATTCACCGGAGTGAGCAATATAGACTTAACTGTTGTCGCAATAGAGGTTGGATTTGGGTGACCATGATTTTTTTCAAACAGAATATGTTCCTGGATCAAAATGTAAATAAGTATGACATGACAAAATAAAATGTCCAAAAAGACAAAAACTAATGCTAAACAAGTGATGCTGTAAAACAACTCATGAAACTGGTTGGGTAGTTATTGGTTAGGGTTAATACTCTGCCTATTGTATTGTAATCAAGGAACACATTCTACTTGAAAAAATCAGTCACTGATGAATTTCCTAGGTTTGATAGTGTTAATCATGTCTCACTATGTATTAAAACATTTTTGAGTGTATTTCTTTGTGAAAAATATGTGTTCTTAAACAGGTTGGTAAATGCATTTGCACCTTGTGATAGATAAGTGACTTATCTAGAGGGATGTTTAGAGCAGTTTTTTTTTATTATTGAGGCTTCATAAGTGCCTTTAAATAACCCCTTTTTTAAGGTTATTATTCTAAAATTGAATATAATGTCTTTCTGATGTGAGATGCCGTTTCAGTGTTGGATTTAAATTCACACAATACTCTTTTACTCCGAGATATTACTTGCCCTCCATATAAAAAAAATCTCTTTAAAGCGAAAGCCAATGCTAGTTGTTATTACATGAGCAGAACCCCCCCCCCCATGCATTGAGTGGACTTTTCACCTTACATCATCTTCACAGCTGTGTTTGATCTAAAATCTCAAGCACTCCCTTAAATTTCAATGGGAAATATTATGATTGGCTCCCTGTGAAAGCTTAATAGTTCTCAAAATATTTTGCGACATCGATATCAAATTCTTTCTATGTTGGTTTGTAGAAATGTCTTGCTCTTGTGGTTTCACCCTTGTTTAGGTTTGCACAGGGATATTTACATTTCTTCACTACAGCTATGTGTGTAAAATCATTCTGATTCAGAACACATGTAAATACACAAGAGATCAAGAGTTAAATGTTTGAGGAGAATATACAAATATATTTAAAATGAAATATTAAAAAATAATATATTTTACAAGCACAAATGGTGTCTTTTTTTGTCATCAGCCATAACAGTAATGATTTGCATTTTAAAAAGAATATTTTGTGGGTTCATGTTTTCATTCAGACACATTAAATCATGAGACGGCATGATGATTTAGAACAAATCACTCAATAAACTCAACATGCATAACATAGTGGACATGTTACATCCTGAAACTCCCAAAGACCGCATAAAATAATACATTACCACAATAAATCAATCACCAACCATATAAGGCCTGAAAAATGACCCGGTTTCCTGTTGCATATATTTTTTCTCAAATTTCAAATGGTGTTTTCCTAAGAGGTTGTGTGCAGGATGCTGTGAGACGCTCTCCAGGAAAACAGTGCAGATGACATCTGGTCATTTTAACACAGTTTTCCTGTCCATCTGGTGTATATGCTTTCCTAAATGTTGGCATGAACTTATTATGCACAACCTATGAAGTAAAGAACGTGTTAAAATAATGTCACTGGCAAATAAAATATAGGAGCAAAATTAATACTGTGTGAATAAATCAACTCACAACCATCTGTGAAAAACATGCCTATGGAAGAAAGAACTGTTTCCCTTTGGATTCATTTCAATGTCTGTTCAAACAAAGCCTTTAACGTTCAAACGTCTGCGAGCACAAGTTTCCACCGAATTCTCTGTTCCCTCCAAATCACATGTTTGCAGTCAAACCATGGCAGTGGAAAGCAAATTCTTCACATATTTCATTGGTGTGTGTGAGCTTGCATGTGTGTGTGTCCAAATCTTGAGGTAAGCTTGTCTTATCCATTGTGTCTCACACATGTGCGCTCTTGGCATGACTGTTAATAGGAGGGCCGGAGTTGGTTACTCCACTGTGTTTTGAGTAGTAGTAGCGGTTTTCAGGATTCTGAGTTGGGCTATCGCCCCTTGAGCAACAAATCATCATTGAGCTGCCAAAAAAACAAAGGGCTGAACCGACCCAGCCAGCATACAGAGAGAATCCAAACGACATCAGGCCATCCTCATGAAGCACTCCAATGGGGAACCACACCGTTGACACTATCCCACACAGAGCTGGAACGAAAGGAAGGACACCATAATTTCTTCATAATGACAGCAGCATAATCACAGAGAATAACAGACTGACTTACGAGCATAAGATTAGGAGTTTTATTTGTGTTTGCAGAATTGCAAACAACACCTGTAAAAAAAAAAAGAGTTGACCATGACTCTTAACAGGATGTAGGAAATCTGGATGTTTTATAGTTACTTCAGTCAAGGACATTTTCAGTCCTGTATGTTGAAAGCAAGAAGATTTCAGGGAGGATGTGAGCAACCACGGGACAACATCTAGCATTTTTTCAGTTTAATAAATGACTGTATTTTAGATTCTGGAGTAATACACCAGTGGGTTCTTTACAGGAAATTGTATCATTTGAATGTGTCATGATGACTGTTACTAGGAATGGCACACAATTATTATCGGTTAAATGTGTTTCGGTAAAAGCTACATTTACAATGATGGGGTTGAATAAGTGTAGTAATTTACACAAGTTAAGTTTGTTTTTTTAGTTTTTTTTATTTTATTTTTACAGCAAAGCCACAGAAGAACAATTTTGGGTGAAAGTACTTAAAAGAACCATATATTTTCTTAATGTGTAGAACATTTTAATTATCTGAAGCACGTTTTTTTTTTTTTACTATAAAGAACCTTTTGTGGTTCCTTGGATGTTAAAGGGTTAGTTCACACAAAAATGAAATTTCTGTAATTGATTACTCACTCTCATGTCGTTCCACACCCATAAGACCTTCGTTCAGCTTCAGAACACAAAATAAGATATTTTTGGTGAAATCCAAGAGGGTCTTTTAATCTCCCATGGAAAACAACTAAATTACCACATTCAAGGTCCAGAGAAGTAGTAAAAACATTGTTAAAATAGTCAACGTGACTACAGTGGATCAACCTTAAAGGAATACTCCACTTTTTTGAAAATAGGCTCATTTTCCAACTCCCCTAGAGTTAAACAGTTGAGTTTTACCGTTTTCGAATCCATTCAGCCGATCTCCGGTTCTGGCGGTACCACTTTTAGCATAGCTTAGCATAGTTCATTGAATCTGATTAGGCCGTTAGCATCGCGCTTAAAAATGACCAAAGAGTTTTGATATTTTTCCTATTTAAAACTTGACTCTTCTGTAGTTAAATCGTGTACTAAGACCGACGGAAAATAAAAAGTTGTGATCTTCTAGGCTGATATGGCTAGGAACTATACTCTCATTCAGGCGTAATAATCAAGGAACTTTGCTGCCGTATCATGGCTGAAGCAGTGCAATGATATTATGCAGCGTCTCACAACTTTTTATTTTCCGTCGGTCTTAGTACACGATTTAACTACAGAAGAGTCAAGTTTTAAATAGGAAAAATATCAAAACTCTTTGGTCATTTTTAAGCGCGATGCTAACGGTCTAATCGGATTCAATGAACTATGCTAAGCTATGCTAAAAGTGGTACCGCCAGAACAGGAGATTGGCTGAATGGATTCGAAAACGGTAAAACTCAACTGTTTAACTCTAGGGGAGTTGGAAAATGAGCCTATTTTCAAAAAAAGTGGAGTGTTCCTTTAATGTTATGAAGCAACGAGAATACTTTTTGACCGCAAAAACAAAAAAATATTAGGTGCGTCCCAATTCGCGTACTTGTGCACTATTCTATGATGTTTCTAAGTATAAATAGTGCGAGTAGTGCGTTCACACTGAAAATTCCAAAAAGAAAAAGTGCACTTTAAATACCCGGATGATGCACTAAATTAACGGAAAAAACGAAGTGTGGAATGTTGGACACTTCATGCACTCAACTGTCGCAGCTTTAATTACGTAGTGGAGGGGAAGGGAGGATCGGATTCCTTTGTTAAATGACAAAATAACCTTATACAATTCACGCACTACATGGATGAGTGCATAGTGCACACGTAAGTACATAATGTATAAGTGCATAGTGTATAGTGCGTCATTTGGGACACAACTAATGACTTTATTCAACAATTTTTCCTCTTCCAGTTGGGGCACAAGTTTTGTTTTTGCGCACAAACAGTAATCTCCTCCCTATATAACATTAAGGTTGATCCACTGTAGTCACATTGACTATTTTAACCATGTCTTGACTACTTCTCTGGACCTTGAATGTGGTAATTTTGTTGCTTTCTATATGGGAGATAAAAAACCTTTTGGATTTCATCAAAAATATCTTAATTTGTGTTCCAAAGATGAACGAAGGACTTGTGGGTTTGGAATGACATGAGTGTGAGTAATTAACAACAGAAATTTCATTTCATTTTCACCATTAAGAGGTTCTTTATGAAAGCATACAACATTTATTTTGTAAGAGTGTAGGCATCCAGTTTAAGATTCCTACTCTAGTTTTCAAGGCTCATCATGATTTAGCACCTTCCTATCTCTCCGAATTGATTATCCGCTATGTCCCTGCCCGTACTCTGAGATCGAGCTCTGAAAACTTGCTTGCAGTACCCAAGTTCTGTCTATGTAGTGTGGGTGGTGGGGCTTTCAGCATATCAGCTTCTAAGCTCTGGAACAAACTACCACAAGACCCTCGTGAAGTCTCTTCTCTTCAAACCTTTAAAACTGCTCTCAAAACTCACTTATTCACTTTATGTTTTGTTAATTGATTGTCTGTCCCAATTTTCCAGCTCTATGCTTGTTTAATGTAGATTAACTTTGTCTGTTCCATCTGGTTGATTACGTGTTGTATACTGACTGTATACTTATTCATGTTATATAGCAACTTCATGTAAAGAGTCCTTGGGTTCTTGAAAGGCGCTAAATAAATAAATAAATAAACATATTATTAGTGTCACTGATGGGAAATATTAGTATAAAATGTTGAATCCACATACAGCTATGGAAAAAATTAAGAGACCACTTAACATTGATTTCTGAACTTGGAGTGGTCTCTTAATTTTTTCCATAGCTGTATTTAAAAAAGAAAGTTCACTTACAAATGAAAGTTCACTTAATGGAAATACACTATTTATGTATGCCCCATTCATTGAAAATCCTAATTATTGGTATTTATTAGAGTTTATTAGCGAATTATTTATTATGTTAATTATGTTATATTTCACATTTTATGCTGATTTTGTTTCCTTTCGAATCTTGAGTCCCTCAGTCACCTTTCATTCATTGAAAAGAGCAACCAGCACATTATTAAAGGGTTAGTTCACCCAAAAAATAAAATTGTGTCATTTATTACTCACCCTCATGTCGTTCCACACCCGTAAGACCTTCGTTAATCTTCGGAACACAAATTAAGATATTTTAGTTGAAATCCGATGGATCCGTGAGGCCTCCATAGGGAACAATGCCACTTCCTCTCTCAAGATCCATAAAGGTACTAAAAACATATTTAAATCAGTTCATGTGAGCACAGTGGTTCAATATTAATATAATAAAGCGACAAGAATATTTTTGGAGCGCCAAAAAAAAACTAAATAACGACTTATTTAGTGATGGCCGATTTCAAAACACTGCTTCAGGAAGCATCAGAGCACAGTGAATCAGTGTGTCGAATCTGCTGTTCGTAGCGCCAAAGTCGGCAGTTTGACACGCGATCTGAATCATGATTCGATACACTGATTCATTTATGCTCTGAATCTTCCTGAAGCAGTGTTTTGAAATCGGCCATCACTAAATAAGTCGTTTTTTTTTTTTGTTTTTTTTTTGGCGCACCAAAAATATTCTCGTCGCTTTATAATATTAATATTGAACCACTGTACTCACATGAACCGATTTAAATATGTTTTTAGTACCTTTATGGATCTTGAGAGAGGAAGTGTTATTGTTCCCTATGGAGGCCTCACGGAGCCATCGGATTTCAACTAAAATATCTTAATTTGTGTTCCAAAGATTAACGAAGGTTTTACGGGTGTAGAACGGCATGAGTGTAAGTAATAAATGACAGAATTTTCATTTTTGGATGAACTAACCCTTTAATTGTTTTGAGTGACCTATCCCTTTAAGAACTGGCCATTGAAATTCCAATAGTTGTTTAAACAGACGACAGGCAGTAACTCACATATGAACAGTATAAGTAGTCCTCCCAGGACTGCGCGTCTGTGTTTGGTGTCTTCGGTCTCTTGGCTCAGTTTGACGCAGGGCATCGCCAGCAGCACGAGCGCCAGAGCGGGCAGTCCGAGCAGAGAGGCGGAGACCATCAGAGCGCGAGACGTCTGGATGTAAGCTTAAATCAAAATATCATAATGTCAAATATCAAATAATATCATACACGAACCAAAATGTATTTTGGGAAAACAGTAAAAAATCAATTAAAATGTGAAAAACGACTAAACTAAATGTTGAATTGTTTTTAATCCATGAATAAGAAAAAGGATGCATACCAAAAAAAAAAAAAAAAAAAAAAAACCTGTTTCTCACCCGGTATATCGAGGATTTGGTTGAGTGAGATGCAGTGATAGAGAGCAGTAGAGATGACGCACTCTGTCCACAAGCCCTTGGTCTCCAGCTCATCCATCTTCCTGCAGGTGTGCATGTTGTACTTACAGGTCACCACCCAGTCGTTCGTTGAGGTCGCTATTATAATACCAGTCCAGCCGATGCAGCTCATTAAAAAACCACAAAGCAGGCGACAGCTATGAGACATTCTGACTGAAAGTAAAATGTGTTCGCAAAGTTGACTAAAATATGCTCTTCAAATCAAAAACATACAATAACACAAATAGTTATTTAAAAAAATATAAAACGCATTCTGGAGAAGATTAGTATACTAACAGTTTGAGTATGGAGTGTAAAACAATCCATTTGGTAAATTTACTATTTATAGTGGACGTGCCCAACAGAACTTTCAGCCAATCAGAAGAGAGCATTGGCAGATACGTCACAATGGCCTTCCCTCAAAACCTGGAGAATAACATTCTTTGATTTATTACAGCATTAATATGTCTCTTCTGCTCATATTTTCTCTCCCAGTGTTATAGTTATTCGGCATATTCCCAAATTAAATAATCGTGATTATATTTTACAAAATATAACAGAACTTTGTGCCAATCAAAACTAAAAGACGCTTTCTGATGAAGCATGAAATAGCATTTTGGGTGTGGATGCCATCTAGCGGGTTAAATGGTATTATGCTGTCCAACAAATGTTTAACATCAGGAACAAATCTGGGTGCTTTATGACATACCAAACTCGATGAAACTGTACTTACTTAATAAGAGAAAACATACAGCATACATCTGCAATATCATGTACATACATCATATATACATAGTATACATATACACTAGTTTGGGATCAGTAAGATGTTTTAAATTTAATATATTTTTAGATGTAATTTGTTCCTGTAATGAAAAAGCTAAATTCTCAGCAGTCATTAGTGTCACGTGATATTTCAGAAAACATTCTAATATGCTGATTTGGTGTTCAAGAAATATGTCTTAATCTGTTGAAAATAGTTGTACTGCTTTATATTTTATATATTACAGTTTAATGTGTCTTTGCTGAATAAAAAAGTATTAATTTACCACAAATAAATAAATCTTACTGGCCCCAAACTTTTGAATGGTAGTGTACATATCAAGGTAACACACAAAGTTGTTTAAGCCACATTGCCACCTGCAAAAGCACAAAAAGAGGTATAAAATATA